>NW_006399943.1:1631756-1644762 GCF_000299155.1 Elephantulus edwardii
ATCCTGCTTCAGCTTTCTGCAGGTCGCAGTCCAGTTTCGCCAGCACCATTTGTTGAAGTTGTTGTTGTTTCCCCACTTGGGAAGTGTTGTTTCTGTGTAGCACATTTTGTTTATGTATTAAGTTGTTGTTGATAGCTTAGTTTGATTTTAGTATTTGACTGTTGTGAATAATGCCCATTGAACATTGGGGGTGTGTGTGTGTGTGTCCCCGCACACGTCACTGTGTTGGAGCTTCTTGTGCGTGTTCCCAGCAGTAGAGTTGTCGAGTTGCTGCAGTGGGTCTGCTTTTGAGGAGCCGCTTAATTGTTTTCCACAAAGACTGCTGCGTTGTGTTGCCACCATCAACAGATAAAGGCTCCGGTTTCCCCACACCCTTGCTTACATTCGGTGTTTTCCTTTTTTAAAAATACACTCTTGTTGTTGTTAGGTGCTGCTGAGCTGGCGGTGACTCATGATGGTAGGGTGCGGAGCAGATTGAGGCTTCGTTGGACCCTGTACTTGTCATCTCTGTGACGCTTAACCCACCGCTGCAGTCGCTGTGTCAGTCCACCTCACAGAGGATCTTCCTCTCCTTCACTGACCGTTCGCCTTTCCAGTTATGATACCCATTTCTAAGGACTGGCCTCTCCTGATAACAACCTCAAAGTGTTGTTGTTGTTGCTGTTGTTGTTGTGTACCATAGAGTTGGCACCGACCCACAGCTGACTCTCTGGTGGGTTTTCAGAGGCAGTTAATTGGACAGGAGAAGATTGTCCATCCTTCTCCCACCAAGCAGTTGGTGACTTCGAACCCTGTGCCTCTGGGACTGCAATGCAGCTGAGCATAACTCAAAGGATAGGAAATTATTTTTTGCTGCTAAGGACATTCTAGCTGTATATCTTCCAAGATAAATGCACTTGTTCTTTTGACAGTCCGTGATACAATTCCTATTCTTCACCAACACACTGAAAGGCATCTGCTCTTTTTTTTTGTCTTCCTTATTCACTGCCCAACTTTCAGATGCATATGAAACATGAGAATACCAGGGCATCCTTTTTATCTACTACTTGAAAGGGGTCTTTGGCAGAGAGCTGCCGAATGCAGTCTACTGTTTAATTTCTTGACCGCTGTGTCCATGGTGTTGATTGTAGACTGAAGTAAATGACAACTTCATTTTCAGTCTTTTCCCTTCATTTATCATGATGGTGCCCCTTCGTCAATTTATGAGAATTTTTCTCACCTCATTGTGCATGTTTAATATTTTTGAAGTTTATTTGTTAGGTGTATATGTGGCACAATGAATTTCACTCAGTAGTAGCTATGCATATTGCTTGGTGACATTGGTTACAGTCTTCACATTGTGTCAGCCTACTCATTGTCCCCATCCTAGTGTTCCACGGACCCAGTCTTATAGCCCCAACCTCCTCATTCACGCTTTCAGGCACTTATTGACCATTTGGTCTTGTGCAGATCTTTTTAAAAAGCTCAAAGAAGCTTTGTTAAAGGAGTTCCTGGGCAGTATTCCTTGGTCTGGAGAGAGAGACAGATGAGGGGAAAACCGCACCCTAAGGTGGGTTGGGCAGGTTTTTATAGTAAGGGTCTTTAGGGAGGGTAAGGAAGGTGGTTTGGCCAGGTAGGTGAGGCCATTCACTCTCTTTGTTGACACGTTGATATTCCTTGAATCCTTCATTCTCCTCCTTTGATCCTGGTCTTGGCCTGACATCCCAGCCTCTATAGTGAGAAAAAGGGTGACATATTTTTATTCTAGGTACTTCCTGCTGAACAGGGGCAAAGATCTGGGGCTCAGAGGCTGGACTGGATTGGCCTGGGACCAGTAGCCAGGGGACAATATGGATGTCACAGCAGCTGATTCACTGTTAAGTCGGTCATTTCTTTTATGCTGTGAAGTAAGAATCCGAAAGGGCAATGAATAACAATGTGAAGAGCTACTTAGGGTTTGGGATTTGAGTGAGGCGAAGAGTAGTGGGGAGACCAATTAGTAGCAATATGAAGAGATACTTAAGGCTTTGGATTAGAGTGTGGGAAAGAGTAGGACCCACCATTTGAGAGGTGTAGGAGGTCTGCTCAGTGAGGAGCATGTTTGACCTGGGAAAGGTGGTGCTAATGGGGGTTACCTATGACTTTAACCGCCGTGGGGGTTGTCAGGACAACTGTGTAAGGTCTGTCTGACATGGCTGAGGAGGTGTAGGAGCACACTGTTTGAGGAGGACGGTGTCTCCCGGGGAGACGCCAGCTGTCTGGTCTAGACTTTCAGATGAGGGTCTGGGTACGCAACGGTTTGCGTGTTCCCAGAGTAATTGTCTACGGACGGGAAGATAAGGAGGGTATGATGCTAGTGGGTAGCTTATGGCTGAGCAGAAATGGTCGGCCGTACATCAGCTCGAAGGGGCTTGGGAAGGATGACGAAAGAGGTGTTGCTTGGATGCTGCTTGCCACACTCTGTTTATGGAAACTACAGCATAGGTAACCTTCAGAGGTCATACAAGAGCTGTTGTCAACACACAGAGAATGGTCTGGATTAGGAATGGGTTGGTCAGATAGAGAGGAGAGTAAAGAGCTCATATCTTCAAGGACTTCAGGGACGCTAAGGTCATAAGCTGAGGTGTTTACCGGAAGTAAGGTGGCTGGGTTGAGGGACGGTGATTGAGAGGCTAATATCAAGGTTCTCAAGAAAAAGTAGATGGACTCCTGGATCTGCCTGGGGTAGGGGTGGGGAAGTAAAGATAAGAAGTGGTGGGAAAGTGGGCCTTGAAGTCGATGGTGAGAGAAGACTTGCAGAGCGCTTTTCAGGGTGAGTTTCAGCGCCTCGTTAGTGAGGAGCACGGCTTCTGCTAGGGATCGCAAGCAGGGTGGCCACCCCTGGGCGGTGATACCGAGCTGCTTAGAGAGGATGGGTCCGAGGGGCTGGGCCAAGATGCCAACAGCAATCCCTGTTTCTCCTCAGTGTCTAGGTGGAAAGGTTTACACGGATTTGGCATCACGAGGTGGACGCACTGTAAGAGGAGATGCTGGATCTTGAGGAAAGCTTTTTAACGATCTGAGGTGAGTCTAGGGGTCCTTGTGGGGTGACTTATGCTGCATCATAAAGGGGTTTTGCTAGTAAGGAAAAGTTGGGAATCCAGTGTCTAAAGAAACCTATAAAGCCAAGAAAAGCAAGGATTTGGTCAGCAGTTTGCGGTGCCTTGAGACTTTCAATAACTCCTAGAGGTGGGAGTCAATTGACAACTGAGATGCGTGACTGTGGGGAGAGACAGTTGGACCCTAGAGGGGGATACCCTGTATCTCTTGGAGGCCAAGAAGTTAAGAAGTTGAGCAGTGTGAGTTTGTGAAAATTTATATGAGGGACTGTTGTTGTTGTTGTTATGTGCCGTCCAGTTGTTTGCGACTCATAGCGACCCCGTGCACAACAGCCCTAAACCCTGCTCTGTCCTGCGCCAACCGCACTGCCTCTGACACACCCATCCCGATTACCCCAGTCACCGAATCAATCCATCTCATAGAGGGTCTTCCCCTCCTGCGCTGTCCCTCCACCCTACCAAGCATGATGTCCCTCTCCAAGGACCTGTCCCTCCTGGCAACATGTCCAAAATATGTCAGACGAAGCCCCAGAATCCTTGCCTCCAAGGAGTAGCCCGGTTTGATCCTCTCCAAGATGAATCTGTTTGTTTTCCTGGCAGTCCATGGTACGTTCAATACTCTTCTCCAGCACCACAGCTCAAAGGCGTCAATTCTCCTTCTGTCCTCTCTAGTCATTGTCCAACTCTCTGATGCATAACAAGCTATTGCAAAGACCATGGCCTGTATCAGGAGCACCTTCGTCTCCAGAGAGACACCGTTGCTCTTGAGTACTTTAGAGAGGTCCCTAACAGCAGACTTTCCCATCGCGATACGCTTTTTGATTTCCTGACTGCTGGTGCCAAGAGTGTTGACTGTGGAGCTGAGCAAACTGAAGCTGTGAACAATCTCAATCTCTTCGCCATCCATCCTGACGCTGCCATTTGGTCCAGTGATGAGAATCTTTGTCTTCTTGACATTGAGCCTCAGTCCATACTAACGGCTGCAGTCCTTGACCCTCTGCAGCAAGTGCATGAGGTCCTCCTTAGTTTCAGCAAGCAGGGTTGTGTCATCTGCATAACGCAGATTGTTAATAGATCTTCCACCAATCCTGATGCCACAATTCTCCTCATAGAGCCCAGCCTCTCGGATAATCTGCTCTGCATGCATGTTGAAAAGGTATGGAGACAGGCTGCATCCCTGGCGTACACCCTTCCCAATTTTGAACCATGCAGTGTTACCCTGCTCTGTTCTGACTACTGCCTCTTGGTTCAAGTATAGGTTTTGCATTAGCGCAATTAAATGTTCTGGGATTCCCATTCTTCTCAGAGTCAGCCACACAATTAAAAAAAAATCAACGTATTGCAAGAGACCACTAGGGAATAAGAATCTTATTGGAAAGGAGGTAATAATGGGTTTTAAACTTTTTCAGTGTTGTGCGGAGACAGGGGCTTGGGGTCTAGCAGGAATTGGGGTCTTTCAGAGTAACAAGAACAGGTTGGTGGTGAGAGGCTACAGATGGAGTAGAAAGATCCCGTACAATGCGGTTGACAACATGTGGTGAGAGAGGTAATGCAGAAAGGACCTCAGAGGGAAGGAGCACTGAAAGGCTGGTCAGACAGACGAGGTTCGCTTGACTCCCAGCAAAGCACAGCTCCAAGTGTAGACAGGAGGTCTCTACCTATCAATGGAGTTGGGCATGTAGGGATATTAGAAAGGAATAGTGTAGATTTTTAAAACATGCAGTACTCATGGATGCTAGAACTCACCTGCTGGTTAGTGAAAAGGTGTTATAAGGGGAGAGTTTTGGATTCAGCCTTAGAGAACATCTCAGGCTAATCATCTTAGGATCATTAAGCCTAGTTTTTCAGATACATACTCCACCCTACCATCTTTTACTGCAATTTTTGTAGTGTGACCTTGATTAGGGCCTTGGCACTAGTAACTGGGCACCATCTAGTTTTTCTGGTCTCAGAGTCTCGCTGTGAGTTTGTTTTGCTTGTCTCTGATGGCTGTTACCCACAACGTTGAAAGTTCAAGTCCATGCAGAGGTGCCTCAGAAGAAAGTGATGTGCAAGTCTAGTCTCCGAACACCCCGTGTCTGCACAGCTGTGCTCCGACGGCGTGGCACCATGAGTTAGCGTCACTGGGCAGAGAGACCTGGCACTTGGCGCTGTGCTGGGCAGACGTCACATCTGTAACTTTCCTCCTGTCTCTTGTACAGAATTGGGCTCAAATAAATATGCACTGAGTAGATGCTTGAGTACCTGCACAGACGTTTACAGGGAAGTGTAATTTACTGTGAGGAACAATCTCAAGTCACTGCTGTGTCCAGCACCAGAGAAGTGACTGTGCAGATGGCTGGACAATCACTCCGTGGAAGAGTTCATGGCCAGTAAAGTGGAAAATTAGGAGGCTCGTGAACAACTGCGAAATGCGAGGTGCGATGGTGCGTGAGGAACAAAGGCAGACTATGGGGCAGCACATCCTTCCCAAAGATGGCTTCCGTCCGAAGTGAAGGGGTGTGCTGAGAGAGTAAGATGCGGAGTGTGTACGGCAGTGATGGCGTCGGGAAGGGGGGAGGGAGACGGAGACCCAGGCTTTCTGTTACGGGGACTGAGAAGGAGTGAAAAAAGGCTTTTAATGACTCAAAAATGTTGTTGTTGTTGTTATGTGCTATCGAGTCATTTGCAACTCATAGCGACCCTATATACAAGAGCCCTAAACTCCGTTCTACCCTGTGCCAACCTCGCTGTCTCAAACATACTCATTCCCACCACTCCACTCACAGAATCGATCCATCTCATCAACGGTCTTCCTCTCCTGCGCCGCCCCTCCACTCTCCCAAACATGATGTCCCTCTTCAAGGACCAGTCCCTCCCTGCAACATGCCCAAAATATGTCAGACGAAGCTTCAGAATCCTTGACTCCAGGAAACATTCTGGCTTCACCCTCTCCAAGACAAACCTGTTTGTTCTCCCAGCAGTCCATGGTGTATTCAACACTCTTCTCCAGCACCACAGCTCAAAGGCGTCAATTCTCCTTCTGTCCTCTCTAGTCATTGTCCAACTCTCTGATGCATAACAAGCTATTGCAAAGACCATGGCCTGTATCAGGAGCACCTTCGTCTCCAGAGAGACACCGTTGCTCTTGAGTACTTTAGAGAGGTCCCTAACAGCAGACTTTCCCATCGCGATACGCTTTTTGATTTCCTGACTGCTGGTGCCAAGAGTGTTGACTGTGGAGCCAAGTAAACTAAAACTGTTAACTATCTCAATCTCTTCACCATCCATACTGATGCTGCCAATTGACACAGTGGTGAGAATCTTTGTTTTCTTGATATTGAGCCTCAATCCATACTAAAGACTGCAGTCCTTGACCCTCTGCAGCAAGCGCATCAGGTCCTCCTCAGTTTCAGCAAGCAGGGTTGTGTCATCTGCATAATGCAGGTTGTTGACTATTCTTCTACCAATCCTGATGTCACATTCCTCCTCATACAGCCCAGAGTCTCACATGATCTGTTCTGCATACAGATTGAAAAGGTATGGAGACAAAATACATCCCTGACGGATCCCTTTTTTATTTTGAACCATCCAGTGTCTCCCTGCTCCATTTTGACGGCTGCCTCTTGGTCCAAGTATAGGTTTCGCATTAGCACAATCAAATGTTCTGGAATTCCCATTCTTCTCGGTCAGCCATAACTTGTTGTGATCCACACAGTCAAAAGCCTTTCCATAGTCAATGAAGCACAGATAGACATTCTTCTGGTTAGCAATAAAATAAAAGATGAGGAAGGAGGCTGCTGGTCATAGAGAAGAATAAGAGAGTTCAATTGGAGTGTTCCTTTGTTGTCCCTGAAGTAATTGTAAGTCCATTCTTGTCAAGTTGGCTTCTACTCCCAGGCCCCATATTGGACAGAGTGGAACTGCCCCGTGGGGTTTCCAAAGCTCTGATCTTTTTTTTTTAAATTTAATTTTATTATTTTTTGTGTGTGTACTGTCAAATCGGATCTGACTGGTACAGGAGGAGATTGCCCCTCCTTCTCCAGCAGAGCATCTATCTGGTGGATTTGAACCACTTATCTCTGAAATTGCAGTGCAACTTCTTGCCACTAGGCCACCAGAGCTCCCTTCAAAGCTCTGATCTTTGTGGAAGCAGACGCCTCATCTGTCCTGCAGAGTGATGGATGAGCTCAAACCACCGACTCTTCCATTAGCAGCTCAGCGCTTCACCCACTGCACCACCAGAGCCCCTTGTTGAAGACTAACAAATAGCCACATGGACTCCAACCTGAATGCCGAATCCTGGCCGTGGAGTCGGTTCAGATGCAGAGCGAGCCCTCAGGACAGAGGAGAGCGGCTGGCGGGTGTCTGAGGCTGAAAGTCTTCATGGAAGCCAGTTGCCTTCGCCTTCCTCCTCAGAGGGCCTGGGGTTCGAACCACAGCCTCCTGGTTGGTGGCTGAATGTCTTAACCACAGCACCACTGGCTCTACTCTCTAGGTACAGTTTATTTTTTTATTATCATATTAGTTTATTTATGAAATTTGACTGCATTGTTTTTCATACCACATCCTTCCCGTTTCCCTAACCCCTACATCACATTGTGCGACCCAGTGATTAATTCTGCCCCCGTCCTCACCCCCTGCTTCCACCCTCTCCCACCTCGGATCCTCATGCTCATTCTACAATAATGGTGTTTTTTAAAATTTAAAATCTTTATTGTTTCATCATCAAAAGTTTTTCTTTCCATAGTAGAATGGCAATGCTGTATCAGTGCATATTCTATGGAAAAGTCATACCTCAGGTAACCAGCCTAAAAATCAGAAGCAGCACTATGTCAAACTAGTATGCAAGGTAAAACACAATGCTGTCAATACAATCAGTATATGGAAAGAATATGTGCTGTTAGAAAAAGAGTCTGTGGCCAAGTGAATAACTAGTAGCAGCGCACCGCACTGGCATCATAGAACAGAAAGCGGGAAAGGAAGAGAGAACGTACTTCCTGCAAAACAATTAAGTCAATCACAGGCACAGCGTTCCCAATTGTATCATCAGCTCTCTCACTCATGGGTACCTGAATTTTCCTGTCTATGTAGCATCACCAGGGTCTAGAACATTAAGACAGCAAGCCGTTTCAAGCATAATGTGTACATGGTACAGCCACACTCATAAATCTCATCCTGTCTCCCATTTAAACAGCTAAAAGTAATAATGGGTATTTTACAGTATTTGTCCTTATGGGACTGAGTTAGCTCACTCAGCATAATGCTCTCCAGACCCTCCCAAATTAGGTAATAATTTAAGATATCATTGCTCCTGCGTGCTGCATAGTATTCCATTGTGTGAATGCACCATAACTTCTCAATCCATTTGATTGTGATTAAACATCTGGGCTGTTTCCATGTTCTTGCAATTGTGAATAACACTGCTATGAACGTGGGTGTACAGGTCTCCATTTGTGCCTCAGTTCTCATTTTCCTGGGGTATATTCCGAACAGTGGAATAGCTGGGTCATATGGATTTCTATGTTCAGCTTTTTGAGGAAGCGCCAAACTGCTTTCAGAGTGTTTGTACAATCCCAACAGTGTATTAGAGTTGCTATCTTGCCACAACCTCAGCAACATTTATTACTTGCTGTCCTGTTAAACAAGTGCAGTTTCTTGACCGGTTACCCAAGTCTGCACTTGATTAAACTCCACCCACAGGATCCAGGTTGTTGTTAGGGCCCTGGGGCACCTCATGTCCAATAGAAGAAGCCTGTGCAGGTCCTGCCCCTTCCTCTCAATATCTGTTAGGCTTAAGTCCACTCTTGCAGTCCATGTGCCTAGAGGGATTCGCAGGACACTGGAAACTGGGGGCTGAAATGAGGAAAGCTGTGTTGTCTGTGGGAGGGTGGTGCTGCACCGGCATGAGCAGGCCCACCATCACGGCTGGGAAACCAGCTGTTAGACAAGTGGAGCTGTGAGCATCGGACATGGCAGCTACGTGGAGGGCTGGAGCTGGCGGTTCTGTCCAGTGCCAACAAGGCACGCTGCCTCTGCCTCCTCTTCTCCTGATCCTAACTGGAAGAATGGTACTTTGTCTTTGCCACCACTGTGATAACATGCAGAACCCATGTTTTCCTTCTAGCAGAAAAGAAAAAAAGAGGTGCAGGAGAAGTGGGGTGGTTTAAACCCAAGCCCACAGCCCCTGAGCGGATTCCCACCCACAGTGACCCTCCACTGATTTCTGAGACTGTAAATCATGTAATAGGAGAAGACTGTCCATTTCTCTCCTTCGAGCTGCTGGTGGGCTTGAACTACTGACCACCAAGGTCCCTCCTGCCCTCTGGAGAGGGCGGGAGTGACAGGGGACAGTTGGCAAGGAAGGGAGCACGAGTGTCCTGTTGCAAGCCCCACCCCCACCCAAGGTGCTTCCAGCCCCCTGGCCGCAGACTTGGCGCCCTTGTAAGATTTCACTGTGCTTTCTCTTCGCTTGGTAATTCATCTGGAGCATCTTGTGGCTCTTTTATCTTCCTTTTCCTACACGACTTTGCAAATGGCTTCAGCAGCAGCGCCTCATTTCTCCAGACACAGTGCAGATCATTCTGCTGGACCTCTCCTGCCGTGGACGTGTGGGCGGTGTCGCTGCCTGCCGTGGGCTGGGATGAGTCATTGGGAGTTGGGATGATGAGGAGGGTGAAAATGAAAGAGGGCTCGCCTGGCAGGGTGTGCTCAGGTCAGGCACCCTGACATCAGTTCTGGACCTGACTGGAGGCTGCAGAGCCCTCTCTGTGAGTTAAATGATGCTAGAGTGGACATGAGGGCAGTGGGCTTCGTGGAAGTGTGACAGACACAGACTTGAACGGTCCAGGTGGTATGTACCTGGGTGCCAGGTTCAACCTGACTTAAGTAGAACCAACCTTAATAAGTCTATTTCGTTTCCTCACATTGTTAGAAACGAAGGAGTTATGGTGGCTTAATGGTAAGGAGTTGTGCTGCCAACCCAAAGATAAGCAGTTCAAATTCTCCAGTTGATCCATGGGAGAAAGATGGGTGATCTCCTCCCATTCAATTTATTGCCTCTGGAAATGAGCAGGAGGGTCAGCCTGAGCCTGTGGTTCTATGGGATGAGATGGTGAACTTCTTTACTGAATGAATGATTCCATGAGAGCATGCAGTCTCTCCCTCCCCCCTTCCCTCCCCCCCGCACCCCTAAAGCATTAAACATTGCATTAAACAGCTGGACACACAGCTGGTATTCAATAAATACCCAGTAACTAATGAGACATCTGCAGTTCTAAAATGGAAATCCATTCCATGACATTAACAGCAAAAACAAGCACTTGTGGGGACAGCGGTTTATTTGTTTTCTTCTAGTGCTCCGCAGGCATGGGGTAGTAAATTAAAAAAAATAGGATTTATTTACTGAATTTAAGGGGAAAAATGATATTCAGAAACACTAAAGTCAATAATGAAATACGGCAGTGCTGCCCAGAAGTGTCATTTTAAATTTGTCTTTTTAAAGACTTAGCTTTAAAAAAAAAAAAATAAAGACTTAGCTTTAATAGATACTCTAATGATAAATCGCATCGGTGACTAAATAGCCCATTTTGCTGTTGTTGCTGTTGAATCACCTGAAGCAACTTGCTAATAAAAAAGCCCGAGTTCACTGCAGTCCCCGCCGTAAGCCCCTCTATATTTTCAAGCTGTCATCATGCAATGTGAGAAGGAGGAGGGGACGGTTGTTCAGAGGAGGCACATTCGGTCTCCCTGCTGCATTTCCGATGTTCTTTATCCATATGACAAGGCATCACTGCAGAATGAAATGATATGCCAGCAAAGGGTTGTAGAGATGGGAGACATTTCATTTCGCCTATAGCAAGCCGTGCTGGCAGTGACTTGCAAATGAGAGGCAGCTGCTGCTATCGGTCTGGGCTGCTTGGTACAGTTCTAATAATCTAAATCAATACAGCCTGCCAGCCAAGTGTCTGGAGACCAGGCAGTGCTATCCGCATAGAATGTGGCATGAACAGAGGCAGGAGACGGGAGCAGAGGGCACATGATGCTAAGAACATGAGCCCTAGAAGCCCATCTCCTCGTGTTTGAGATGACTCTCACTCATGGCGACCCTCCACTGGTTTTCAAGGTTGTGAATCGTTATGGGAGGACACGGCCCGTCATTCTCCTGAGAACACCTGATGGATTTGAACTGTTGGCCTTTTGACTAGCAGCTTGATGTGTAACACACTACCCCTACTGGTGTCCTTTAAAGATTTTAGTTTGAGGTAAAATTTGTAAGGAAAATGATGTGGTTATCAAGAAAGACAATAAAGACTGTAGTCTGGAGTTTTAATTTTAATTCCATCATCATCTCTAAGCCAAATTTCTGTGTCCTGGGGGAACAAGAATGATAATTGTGCTCATCCCATAAAGTCTCAGGGCTAAGGCAAATTCTGTGTTGTAACTGCAGACGAGATAGACCTGCCACTTTTTATGGAATTGAAAAGCACAGCACAGACTTATGATAAATAGACAGCTATTGGAGTGAAACAGTCTCCTCAGGAAATGGGAAGACTTTTATTGCCTGGTAGGAGGGATGTCTTTGAACTTTGGTGTTGGAGAAGAGTGCTGAATATCCCAAGAGCTGCCAAAAGAACAAACAGATAAATCTTGGAGAAGGTGCAGCCAGAGTGCTCCTTGGAGGCAAGGACGATGAAGCTTTGTCTTACATGCTTTGGGCACGTTGCTAGGAGAGGTTATTCCTTGGAGAGGGACATTATACTTAGAAAGGCAGAGCGTCGCCAAAAGAGAAGGGGATCCTCAACTACGGGGCTTGACATAGTAATTGCGGCAATGGACTTGAGCATGTCAGAAAGTGTGAAACAAACTCAGGACTCAGGCCTGTTATTCATAGGGTTGCTACGAATCGTATTCAACACAACAGAGCCTAATAGAAACAACAGCAAAGGGAGTGTTGGTGACCAAGTGGGAAGAAGTTCATTGCAATCCTAGTGGCAAGCAGTGAGAGCCCACTGGTTGCTCTGTGGGAGAAGAATGGGCAATCTCCTCCTGTACAATTTACTGCTTCTGAAAAACCTACTGATGCGTCAGCTATTAGTCAGTTTCAACTCACCAGCACACAAAATCAACTACAATCAGCATATTATCAAATACAATAAAAAGTGAATATAAATCATAATATATCATGACCAAATGAAATTTATTCCAAATATTCCAGATTAATTTTTAAAAATAAAGAAGGTCATTTAGCATAAAAGAGAAAAACAATCCTGCCATAATCTCAAGATGCAGAACACACATTTGAAGAATGTTAAGCTGTTTGTTATTTGGAATAAAAACAATACCACTAAAACCCATAAAACCAGTATTAAAGAGTGAGTATGAAGATCCAAGGGGGGAGGGTGGAGGCAGAGGGCTGAGAATATGGGTGTGTGGGGTGGGTGGGTATTAATCATGAGGTTGTACAGTTTGATGAAGGAGTGAGGGAAATTGGAAGAATATGGTCTGAAAAACAATGTACTCAAATTTTGTAAATAAACTAGTATAAATGAAAAAAAAAAACACCCCACAAAAATAACCAAGAAAGAAAATACCAAAACAAACTCCAGAAAAATAAAAACCATAGAACAAACCATAGCCCTCAGCAAGCTCAAATGAAAGGAAAACTTAGTGTGGTAGAAGTGAGTAGTAACATTCTTTTGGTAACATTATACCTGAGGCCAGGAATAAGATATGAACTGGTACCATTTTAGTCAACATTGTACTAGGGGTATACTCACTACTATGAGGAAAAAAAATTATAAAACAATTAAAATGATCCCAAAGAAACCATAACTGTCACCCAAGCATGTTTATCATGGCTTTGTTCACAATAGCAAAGAGTTGGAAACAACCTAAGTGCCCATCAACAAATGAATGGATAGAGAAGCTGTGGTATATTCACACAATGG
>NW_006399943.1:1646711-1668408 GCF_000299155.1 Elephantulus edwardii
CTGAACTTCTTCTTTCATCACCATAGGCTCTTGCTCATATGTTGTTTCATGAAATTCTTCTGTGTCTTCCAATTCTTTTCGATACAGTGACTCAGTATATTCCTTCCATCTTCTTTTAATACTTAAGATACAATGCAATGATACTCTCAGTTTGTGAATGGTACAGCTGTGTTGCTGAGGTGAGTTCTCCCCTTAGTGTTTACAGAGTCAGTGAAAATCTCAACAGATGTGTGTTAGATATTGCAGGGCCCTGTGACTCTGCATTGTCTTCAGTGTTACTGTCTGTGCCTTCAGAAGCTCCCAGGACAGAGTCCTCTTCAGAGTCAAGGTCGTAGGGGTTGGGGAGTGGGGACCCAGGGACCCCCTGTTGATTGCCTTTCTGGTTCACAATGAGTCAGATCCTTGCCTCATCAACTTCCCCTCCAGATCAGAAATCCCAAGAGAACCTGCCTACCCATCCTCCCAAGATCAGGGCCAACCCAGCCCACAGAACCGTTGGTCTAAGATTCACTCTTCTGTGTTGAGTGAGAGCAAACCCAAAGAATTCTGTTTTCCCACTCACTCCAGCAATCCCTCCACTAGGTCTATGTCCCAAACATGTAAGAGCCGTGGCAGAGACTCACGTGCTCATACCCGTGTTGTTTGCAGCCTTATTCACAATAGAAAAGCAAGTGCCCCTCAAAGGACAAATGGCTATAGAAACTGTGGTGCAGTCACACTACGGAGTATCACACAGCACTGAAACACGACCGTGAACTTGTGAAATGCTGTGCGAGGGAGGTGAGTCTTGAGGAAATGATGCCGAGCCACCTCTATCAGCTCAAGAAGGACAATTAGGGGATGAGATGATTGTAGAAACCTAAGACAAGCTTTCCATGAAGACAGGCTCCATCTCGGGTGGGGAACGGGGCTGGCGAGGGAGGGAGAGGGAGGGAAAGATAATAGACAAGTGGGGTGAAGGGAACGGCAACAGACAGTAAGGCTTTGAATGTGTTGTTAAGTGCCGTTGAGTCGTTGGTGACTCATAGCGACCCTATGAACAAAAGACCTGAACACTTGTATAACGTCCGTCATTTCTCCATGTTCAGAGAGTTTCCGGAGACAAGCTATTACAGAAGTGGATGCCACTCCTGTCTCCAAGCTTGTTTTAATTGGGAGCTCCACCAAACACCGTCAACCATTCATTATCTTCATCAACTGTAATCAATGTTAGAAAACAAAACATCTCTAGATGGCTGCATGAAAATGAAAATTATTTGTAAACTTTCATTCAAGTAAGATTTTAAAATGGAATTTTACCGTGTCTTGAACAAAAATGATTCAAAATTCACATTTCTTTGCTCACTTTTACTGGAACACGACAAGAGACACTGGTTGACCCCGTGGGGGCCCTGTGGTGCATCTACAGAAAACTTGCCTTTGGATCAAGAGACCAAAGTTCAGTTCTTGATCAATAGGACTCAAGAGCACCCGCCACCCCACTGTCGGCTGGGGCTTGTCGTTCATGGAATAGGCTTCAGCAGAGCTTCTGGGCTAAGACTAGGAAGAAAAGCCTGGCCATGTACTATGGAAAACGAACCCCTGGAAACCCTGGAGGTGGTACAGGACCCGGGAGCATCTTGTGTTGCTCATGGGGTTGTGGAAGTCGGCAGTCTCCCTGGGAGCAGAGAAGAACAACAACATGGCTACTTTAGTGTTAGGACAGTGCAGGAGAGGATTGACGTTTGGCATCTTTGGAGATGAACACACTTGCTCTTTGATCCTTTAGAGATGCAGCTCGCCCATCCCCGATTGGTCTAAAGTGAGAGACACCAGAGCATCCGCTGGAAGTCAGCCTGATGGTGGAAGACGTTACCTGCTGACTGTTAACTGAAACGTAAGCTGTTCAAACCCTCTGGGAGCTCCTCAGGAGCAGGAGGGAGTCTCCTGTAAACGTTCACAGCCGTGGAGACTTGAGGGAAGTCTGCAAGGAGATGGAATGCACTGGGAAGCCGTGGCTGTAAGAGTTCCCCGGAAAGGTGCTAATGCTCCTGTCGGTTCATGTGCCTCACAGGAGCATCTGAGTTCAGCAAACCCTGGCTTAGTCCTCCAGGCCCTCTCACTGATGCTGGGAGAAAGCCTGGAGCAGAGGGGTTGGGGAGCCTTCTCCGCTCTGTGTCCATCAGCCCCCTGCAGGTGACATGATGCACCCTCACTTCTTACTAGCAAGTGATCTGGAGCTGCCAGGCCAATGCCTACCTGGGCCAGCTTCTCAGAGGCCCTCGTTCGAAAGTTGTGGTTTGTAAAGGCAGCTTTCCTCCTCCAAGGTCAAGCAGGAGTGGGGCGATGGAACACTCTAGTGTCATCAAGGACATCATGGGAGGCTCTCTAGGAGGCTGGCAGATGTCCAGCCCTTCCTTTGTGTTGACCTCAAAGTAAAACGAAGAAATGCAATGTTGTCCAGTTATTTAGGAAACATTTTTTAAAATATTTTTATTTTTTAAAGAAAATTTTTATTTTAATTGTGGTTTTAACAAACGTTTACAGAGAAGTTAGATTTTCATTCAGTCATTGTTGGACATTTTACTCCCTCTCCCTTACTTCACTTTTCTAAAAAACAGATTTTAATGAACTTTTATAGAGAACTTGGATTTCCATTCATTCATTGTTGCACATTTCACTCTTGCCACCCCCCTATTTGCTTTTCTCTTTGAAAAAAAATTCTTTCATTGTTGTACAATCTGCTCCCTGCCCCAAGTGTACTATGCAGCTCTTATTCTGGACTGTTGTCATGCAAATAATACCTAGTCGTACGTTCCTCTTCAACAGGTCTATTACTCATCTGTATCTATACACTGTACATTACTTATCCCCTCTTTTCTTAGTTTCTCTCCAACCCCCATGTCACTACTATTTTATAACAGTGGCATTATGCAGTATTTGTCCTTTTGTGGGATATTTACTCAACATAATATCCTCCAGGGTCAGCCGTTTTGTATAATATTTCATGAGTTCCTTGTTTTTCAGTGCTGCATAGTATTCCATTGTGTAAATATACCACAGCGTCTCTATCCATTCCTTTGTTAATGGACAGTTGGATTGTTTCCATCTTTTTGCTCTTGTGAACAATACAGCAATAAACATGGGTGTGCATATATCTGCTTGGGTGACAGTTATGGTTTCTTTGGGGTATATTCCCAGTAGTGGAATTGCTGGGTCAAATGGTATTTCTATTTCCAACTTTATGAGAAAGCGCCATACTGCCTTCCCTAGTGATTGTACCGTTTTACACTCCCACCAACAGTGAATAAGGGTTCCAGTTTCCCCACAACCTCACCGGCATTTGTTATTTGCTGTTCTGTTAAATTTTGCTCGTGTTACTGGGGTGAGATGCTGTCTCATAGTTGTTTTGTTAGGAAACATCTTAAGCAACCAGGTTAGCTTTCGGAGGAGGAGTCCATGAAATTGTTTGAAAAAAGCAAATTATGGCCGAGAATGAAGAATGAATTCTTTTGAACTGCACTTTATAATTAGTTATTTACAGCTTTTTTAAAAAAAAATTATTATTATAAAAGCACTAAAACCACTCGTGGAGTTCCTGGGTGGCAGAAATGGCTAATAGTCCTGGCATTTCAGACTATTGGAAAGGTTAGAGGTTCAAGTCCAGCCTGAAGTGATTCAGAAGAAAGGCTGGGCAATCCACCCCCGCAAGACGGTCATGAAAAACCTGGGTGTCCATCTCAGGCACGTAATGTCACTGGTCAGCTTGGACTCCACAGAAGCTGGTTAGACTGTTTCTAGAAGTCCTTCCTGACAGGGACCACCGGCTACTGCAGCCCGTGGTGAAGAGCTACGTGTTAATAGGAAAGAGAGGAGCTCACGTGTCACATTTGGCTGCTAATTGAAGCCTGGGTGGTTTCAACCCATCAGCTGGGCCAAGGGTAGAGAGATGAGTCAGTCGTCTACGCCTGTAAAGATAAGCAACCTTGACGTTCCTGTTGGCAATTCAACTTTGTCCCGCGGGGCTGTTAGGAGTCAGGACTGACTCAGTGCTTGCGCGTTTTTAATAAAAGATAAACTAGAAGCCGATGACTCACTACAGCAATAGGGCTTTAGTGTTCTTTTAGAAACGAGCAGATTTCCAAACGCCTGCCTGGTGGGCATTGTGTGCGGACATATCTGCTGTACAAAGCAAAACATCGATTTCCGATCTGACACCGCAGGCTCTGCAGAGAAGTTTCTAGATGCCCAGTTCTGACATCAGTGCTGGGGGGTGGGGTGGGGCAGGTACACGGGGAGACATAACTCCGAGCTCCGTGCACTGACGGGCCCCGTGGTGGAAAGGCTCAAAGCACCACTCAGTTTGCAAAGTGAGGTGACCTTTGCAGGAAGCTCAGGGGCGGGTAGGCAAGCTGCCCCTCCCATGAGCAGTGTGTCTGGACAGAGTGGAAAGGGCAGAGAAGGACCTCGTGTGTGAGCAATGGGGGTCCAGCCCCGAGCCCTCCGCAGGGGGCTTGAACTGATGTTGAGGGTTGTAGAGTCCAATGACTCACAGGGGCCCCTGTGTGAGGGTAGAGCCGTCTCACAGGGAAGGAGCCCCGATGCGTAGTGCCCCCTCAGTGGGCTGCCAACAGAAAGATTAGCAGTTCAAACCTCCCCGTTGCTCTGTCGGGAAAAGGTGGGCAGTTTTCAAGGTTAAAGGAAGGTCATGGTGATTTGGAAGAGGCTCTGGGGGCAGTGGATGACCTCTGCCGGTGTAGGTGGCCAGGTTTTCCTCCCGGGGGGCCTGGTAGTTGGGCTCATAACAGCTGCACCCAGTGCCCATTCTGGACCGAACAGCAGCATGTGGGGTGTGTGCGGAATAAGCACAGAAATCCTCACAACTGTACCTCTGGAGGGGATTTCTTCAACATTTCTGTTTTCTCCCCTCTCCCTTACTTCTCCTCTCTGCTAACCTTCTGACTAACCTCACACAAACTAACATGTGCACACACACTCGTGGTTATTAAGCACTGTTTACAGCAGAGAGATCTGGTGGTCTGGTGGTGAGAAACTGTGCTGCAATCCCAAGGATGCATGGTTCGAATTTACCAGCTGGTCCATGGGAGAAGGACGGGCCGTCTCCTCCTGTGTGGTTTACTGTCTCTGAAAAGCAGCTGGAGGGTCAGCTATGGCTTGGCTGCTATGTGCAGTGCGGCTCAGTGCTGCTGAACACACTGGTTAACAGCAGTGAGAAGACTTGTCTCAACGCCTGGCACACTGGGCCCCTCGCAGAACGCTGTGCCCATCACAGAACACTGCGCCCATCGCAGAATGAAAGGTGGCTGCATCTCGCACCGGGTGCAGCTCAGCTGTGTGGTTTGTAGGGCTTTGGGTGGCTGGCTGTTGGGAGTAGATCACCAGGCCTTTCTTCCTAATCTCAGTCTAGAAGCTCTGCTGGAGTCCGGTCAGCATCACTGCAACACATCGGACTCTGCTGACAGATATGAGAGGTCCACCGACCAGGAGTTACACCCCGCTCTCCTGCCCAGTGGTGAGAAGGCTACCACTGAACCAGTTTGATCTTGAATTTATCTACAGCTTCAGCATTCTGATGGGGGCGGCACGTGTCAGAATCAACTCGATGGCAGTGAACTTGGTTCTGAGGTCAGCTGGTCAGCACAGGTTTGTAGAGGAGCGAGAAGGATTCTGTGGTAATGAATGCCTTGGACTATGGGGGGAGGGGAGTAAGGAGGGACCTCACAATTTGGTAACAGCAACAATGAAATAGAGAAACATCAACAGCAAACAAGTCCCCAGGCCATGTACATACATGAGGGTGATTTGCAACTTGTTCTCTCTCAGAAGCAAAGGAAGGGCAATTAAGATCAGTTCAGAAGTATTCTCTTGAAATAAGTGGAGGCCCTTTTCAATGACTTGCCGTGCATCTGAGAGCTGGACAATGAGTAAGGATGACAGAAGAAGGAACGCCTTTGAGCCGTGCTCTGGGAGAAGAGCACAGAGCATCCTATCAAATGTCAGAAGAAAAATGTCTTGGAGAAGGTACAACCAGAGTGTGCCTTGGAGACAAAGATGATACAGCTTCACCTCACGTACTCTGGGCATGTTGCTAGGAGAAGCGGTCCTTAGAAAGGGCCTTGGTGCTTGGAAAGGTGGAGCTAGTGAAAAGAGAGGAAGATTGTCACCTAGATGGACTGACTGACACAGCAACTGCACCAACGAGCTCTAGTGTGTCAGAGACCGTGAGGACGGCACAGGACAGGACAGGGTTCAGATCTGTTGTTCGTTTGATTGCTACGGTTCATTCTTAATTCAATGACTCCTAACAACAAGAAGTTAGATAGGATGCCACCGGAACGACTCGAGTAATGGAAGAAAACAAGAACGAAAATGTGCCTTTCATTTTACACTAATGCTCACAGCCGCATTATTCACCATTGCAAGGACGTGGAAACCACATGTCCAACCACAACGAAGTGGATTGAGAAATCGTGCTACATTCATACAGTGGAATACTATGCAGCACTCAGGAGCAACAATTTTGAAAAATACTACATCACTTAGGAGAGACGGGAGAGCATTATACTGAGTGAATTAATTCAGTCTTATTGGAAAAATACTGTATAAGACCATTATTGTAAAAATAGAAGGATAACTATAAAAACATGCCGTCCAGGAGTAAAGGGGTGGGAGCAGAGGAGTGAGGATATGTAGGGACGAAATCAAAGGGTTGCACAGTTTGGTGGGTGGAGGGAGGGGGTAAAGGAAAGGGGAGAAATCCATCAGGGACCTGAAAAGACAGGGTAGTGGTGAGTGTATCCAATGGTCATTGATGTTATAAAACATAATGCATGGGGATGATTGTATGAAACATAAGGTAAATGAAGAATAGTGTGAAACACAACATATACAAACTTTGTAAGTAAAAAAATATAAAATAACATAAAAAGAAAAAGTAGAGCCTGGTTCTCATGCCCGCGTCCTCCAGACAGTGCGGGCTCTAGGTGACCCTCCCGCACAGAGCACACTGCACCACCATTGCCAAGGCCAGGTGTTTTGAGAAGCGGACGACCTCATCTTTCTTTCACAGAACAGCTGGTGGCTTCAAATCACTGACCTTTGGGTTAGCAGACAGATGCTGTAACCACTGTGCTACCAGGATGCCTCACGCTATCTGGAGGGCATTACTGTCTGACCCTAAGAATTCTTAAAAATAAAAATCAAAGCCAAGCCGCTTTTAGTGATCCCATACATCCATGCGTCTGACGTAAACCCACTCATTGCATCGAGTCACTTCTGATGCACGGCGAGCCTGCGTGACAGTGAGTTGACCCAGAGTTTCCAAGGCTGGGCATCCTTGCAGACAGTAATCTGCCTCTTTCATCCCAGGGGCAGGTGGAGGGTTTGAGCGGCTGTCCTTGTGGTAAGCAGTCGAGGGCTTAACCCATGGTACCACCAAGACTCATTCTTCTATACCAAGGGCTTGTTTATTTGATTCTAGGAATTCTTAAAAATAAGGACCAAATGCAGTCCCTTTTGGGGATCTGTACACCCGTGCATTGTTAGAAAACGGGAAATGCATTCAAATGAGGTGCGTCCAATGCCCAGCAGCTGCTTGACACACAGTATGTGTCTGACTTAATATGAGTCCCTAAATATATGTTTTTATGGTTAAAATGAAACATAAATGCATAATCTGTGCTTTATTCTGATCAGCTCAGTCACCGTATGCTGAGAGAGAGAAACCTGCTAGTATCTTCCCAGCTTTTACTCACCAAGGGCGAGGGCGAAGCAGTGTTTAGAATTATCATGCCGAACTTGGATGCCGCTCTCAGAGAAGCTAATGCTTAATTTCACATCTCTTATGCAAAGCAGGAGGCGCACGATCTCATTTCAGCTTATTAAGTCAATTACCTGAAAAATAGACACCAAATTACAATGTATACTGTTTTTTATCCACTCTATAGAGAATGAAAATGTCACAGGTAGGTGGGATACAACAGAATTTAAAAAGTTTTCTGCTTATGAATGATACATCACTTGGAATGACTCACAGCACTTGTTGAAACAAAATTGGATGACTCAGAATAAAACTGACAGAAGAGTTTCAAATAAGTTTTCCTTCTAACTAAATAACAAAACCGGACTGAACTCACATGTTGCAGCAGAAAGTCAACTTGACCACAATAAAGGGTCAATGACCAAGCTGTCAATCACTTAAACAAGTAGTATTTTCCCAGGAAAACGCAGTCATTTTCTCAGCTCTTCCTCGCATCTCTGTAGCTACTTCAGGAGAACTTCCTCAATGTTCACAGCTTGCCACAGGACACATTTAAAAATCTTTTTGATATTCAGCCTGTATAGTCAAGCTCTCATGAACAACTGGGCTTTTTCCCCCTCACCTATAATTTTGTAAATGGTTTCTTTTCTTCTCCAAACACACACAGGGCATTTTGAGAAATTTCAGAAAACTGAATTTCTTAAAAATCACGGTGGGAAACTTGTAGCTGTCTGAGTGTGGGGAAAAAAACACCAAGAAAACTGGGGTGCCCTCCTGCTCCATCCCTTTTAAGCCCACAGAGCTTGGACAGAACAAATGATACAGTTTTCACTTGGGTATATTTTCCACGAGGAGGTATTAGAACAGCAAAATAAAACCATATGGAATTAAGACTGATGTGTGCTTTGCAGATTATAACACTCTCTCCCTCACCCGTTTAGAAGAATGCCTTTAAGTAAATGTCCATGTTTAGTCTGCTTTCCCACGATGTGGAAAGGGGTCATTTTATTTGCCAGCAGCAGTTTCAAAAAGGGGAGTGTCAGAAGTAGAGCCATGACAGCCTGGTGCCTGGTCTCATCTGGGGAGGACGTGAGGCACACGTGGGTTTGTGTGAGGAGGGTGGGTCAGCCTCTGTGCAAGTGTGGGCCTTGATCTGCCCCAACTTTGCTGTCATCCTAAACACCTGTTTTGGATGAATAGGGTACCTGTCACTATTCCTTCCTCCCCCCAAAGGAATCTGGCAGAATTATCAACTTCAGGGAAGTACGAAGAACCTCTGAAGAATTAGTTTATTTGGAATGTTTTCATTTTCTAGCATAACCGTTGTATATTCAGCCAGTATTCACTGAGTCTTGACTACATGGATTCATTCTCAGGACAAAGGCTTTGCATGGGATTATTGAACAGTTAGCAGTTTGGACCAGGGCCGGATTACTAGATTATCAAGTTCTTCATAGGCCCCTTGCGCCTTTCCAAAATCTCACTTGTCCCCCACCAGGTCAAAGGTGAAACCTCTAAGGAATTCCTCACCACGGATTAACACACTGCAACCCATGCACACTTTATTCAAGGCACATTGGTGTTCTCTGCCCTGGTGGGAATGCACACACCGGTGAGCTGCTCCTGTGTGGACAGCAGCCAGGACACTTGACAGGTTTCTACTCTGCAGCACATGGGGTGGCCATGAGTTGGAATGGACTCCAGAGTGATGAGAGGGTTCCGCTTTACCTACTGTGTGTCAGGTGCGCCGCCTGGAACATTGAACAGATGTGGCATGGCTGTGTCCTAGGATTCCTGCTATGGTAGCAGAGATTGATTTTTAGTGAGCAAATGCATTGTTACTTGCAAAGCACAATGGTCACAAGAGGAAGGGACAGGTAGAGAGGAGGAGGAGTATGGTGGGGCTGGAGAAAAAGACAGACTCTGACTTGGATGGTTCAGCCCAGTTACCTGGGGGTGAGGGGTGGGTGGAGAGAACATCCAAGATCAAAGAGGTAAAAAGCCTTCAGTCACCTGGCCAGAAGGAAGACGTTTCCCAAGGAGGAATGTCACATCTGATGGTCATCAGCTAAAGCTGGACACTCAGGTTCAGGGGCCAATTGGGGGAAAAGCACAGGAGCTACAGGAAGCTACGGCATCACTCTTAGTGCAGTTCACTCCGGCTGTAGGGAGGAGGCCAGTTGTGAGCTGCATTGGAACTTTCCCATGAAGTTCTTACAGTCTAAGAACAAACGTGAGATGTTGCTACTCTTATGCAGTAATCACTAACCTTATCACACTATGCACCTGCGTGATTACACTTAGTCTTAAATGATACAGATTCAGCAAAACAGTACTATACTTGGCAGTGGATTACGTAAAAATGAAGGCACATTATGGTACCCAAATCTTCCTGTTGTGTATACACAACACATTACGGTATCCCACAAGAGGGCACTGGGACCTCTTCCCTCCTTAGAAGTAACCAATTCAGATTCTGTGTCAGGTGAGAAGGGAACGTCTGGAGAGCTTGGACAGAGGTCTTTTGGGGAGTATCTATCTGCATATCTCTCTAAAGTGAGCAAGGTAGCAAGGTGCTGTGTGCTGGTGTGGGCTCCAGGGCTTGTGGGGAAGCCCCGAGTCTCTGCATCAGAAACAGTCTCTTCCTTTAGTTGTGGTGTGAATGGTGCCACTTGATGTGTGGTGCAGTGCACAGCATGAACACTCAGGCACGACTGCCTTGGGGGGTCAGGGAAGCATGGGGCGTCACAGGGTTCTGGTTAATGCTATGCTCCATGCAAGGAAGGATTGGGGTATGGGAAGCCAAATTTCATACTAAATATTTGTAATAAACCCAGTGCTACTTCAGGTTATGAGGGAAGCTGATACAAGCGTAAATTCACCCTGAAGCACTAAGGCAATCCTTAGATGTTTACCAGGGTAGACACTAAGACAATCCTTAAGTGTTTACAGGATTCTTGCATTGTATTTGCTGACCCCTCCCTCCTGAGTCAAACAGAAGGTTTTCTGTAGAAAGAGTTTAGCTTCATTTGCGTTGAATTCTCTTGGTGATTTGCTCTCTGGCAATTTTCAATAAAGACACAGGAAAGCAGAGGTCAGCCTTCAGTTTGCTTGAGTTGTTAGAGAACTTGTCACCTCCTTCTTCACCTGTTTTCTCCTACATTCTTTGTGTTCTGTCTCGTTATTAATACTTATTAATATACTTCACCCTCGGTCTGCAACATTGGGGGGCAAATGGAGGGGAAGGAGGATGACCAATCCCTCGGCCTAACACTCCAGCTTATTTTGTCCAGTAATGATAAATAAATCTCACCAAGGCAAAGTGGACCTCAGTTTCAGCACAGCATGAAGGCTTAGTGTAATCACAAGCTCTGGCCCCACAGTGGACAACTGAGTGAGTGTGAGGTCACGGATTAAGGATCAGCTGCCCCATTTCTGCTGGCTCTGTCCATCTGTCAGTGAAGAGACTGTCTAACTCTGTGTGCCTCAGGTCTGGTATCTGTAAAGTGGGTGAGTAAGAGGAGATACCCGTATTAAGACGCAGGTCTCTGCCATTCTAAATGCCTGCTACTGTCAGAGTCTCACAGTCAACTTCTCTACATCTCTCCTGTGCCAGATTTGTACGTACGTATTTTCCATCTGGAAACTTTTCTCTTAAACTAGTATTTAAAATCTCCCTTTATAATACCTGCAAAAGAATTGTGAGGTTTCCCAAGCTAATATATTTTAAACACAGACAAACAGAAACGTAAAGTTAGAATAGCAAGTCCTTATCTTGGTCTGTCTTATATGAGAATAATTTCCAAATAATTAAAAAATATGTCCATCCTCAGTTCAAATCCACCAGATGCTCTGCTGGAGAAGGAGGGACAATCTCCTCCTGTACCAGTCAGATCCGATTTGACGGTACACACATAACAAAATAATAATAAAAAAATTTTTTAAAATGTCTATCCTTCTTGGTGGTGGAGTGTTTTATGTGTTGGGCTGTAAATTGAAAAGTGGTTGTTTTGAATACACCAGTTGCTCCGTGGAAGAAAAAGGAGACCGTCCCTTCCCATTAAGATTTAAATGATAGACAACAGACACTGGAATGGGTGGAGGGAAGTAGAGTGTGCATGAAAGCATGGTCAGACATTGTGTGTGTGGTAATTGGTATTGTGGAATAGAGTGTGAATCAATGATTGGTTGAGGGGGAACCCCTTACATGCTTTGTAAACTTTAACTCAAATCACAATTAAAATATTCACAGGCTTGGAAACGCAGGGGACATTCTCCATGGGTTAACTCAACAGTAATGGGCTTGGTTTTGCTATAGGAAATTAGAATTGAGACATAGCTTAATTCTTTAGCATGCTCAAATACAGAATGGTCTGTTGAAATGACAGATATCTGATGTTAAGTTAGAATGTATCTAGTACAGAGAACTTGAACTGCTCAAGTTCAATTTTTCCAATTCTTTCATTTATGTCTATAATTTTTTTTTTAAAAGATGAGTAAAATTTGGAAGAAATTCTGAGAACTTTAGAAAGGTGGAGGGACAGTGCAGGAGAAGATGACCCCAGATAAGATGGATTGACACAACAATTGGGGTAATGGGATAAGTGTGTTGGAGTCAGTGAGACTGGCTCAGGATAAGGCAGGGTTCAGAGCTATTGAACATAGGTTCACTGTGAGTTGCAGGAGACCTGATGGCACGTAACAACAACGACCACCAAAAAAATGGCCCCCAAACAGCAAGTTCAAGTCCATCCTGAAAAGAACCTTTTGCATGTTAACCTTTGAAATATTTTTATGAAATAGTTATATTTTCACAGCTTCCCTTTGACTTCCCATGAAGAGAAAGCTCCACTCAGGAGAAGATGACACAAGAACCTGACAGGGGAATGAGGCGCTAGCATGTCCTGGGTGATAGTCCTGGGAAGAGAGTAAAGAACTCAGGGCTGGGAGGCCCAGATCACATAGGGAGGCACACTGACTTCCCCTCAGCACCTGCCGCTGTGGACGAGCTGTGGCCACCCTCAGTCTGAAGTCTGGCCATTGTGTCAAATGATCTTTTTTTTTTTAAATTTTTTTTTTTGTGTCAAATGATCTTGAGGTGACTTTGCTTTTTTTTCTTTTCCTCTCTTTATTTTATTTTATATTGGTTTACTTACAAGGTTCATATATATTGTGTTTAACACTATCCTTCAATCACATTGTGTTTTATATAATCATTCCCATGCATTATGGGGGTTTTTTTAGGGGGGAAGCGTATTGATTTGTTCACAAAGTTTGTATACATTATTTTTACATTATATTTCACACTATTCTTCATTCACATTGTTTTTGTACAATCATTTTCATGCATTAGGTTTTATAAAATTAATCACCTTCCCCATCAATGCTTTTTTAATTAAATTTTATGAATTTTAATGAACCATCAATGCTTTTTAAAGCTCTGATTTCCCATCCATATTTTTCTTCCCCTCCCATTCACATTGTGCTTCACACTACCCGTTTATAAATTTTAAAAGGTAACTCTATTGTGACTCTGCTTCTTAATGTTCTATCTAACATTGCAAAACCAGGGCCAAAAGCTTGTGGTTGTTGCGTCCTGGGTCATACGCGCGCGTATCCCAGGGGTTAGAAGGTGGAGCGGTGGACAGCTGGCCTTCTACCTTTGCTCCCTTCCAGGGAACTTGACAGTGGAGAGGTGTGTGTGCGGTTACCTGGGTGGATACATGAGAGAGACACAGATGAGAGCAAGAGAGACAAGGGCAGGTCCACTGCATACTTGTTAGTTAGGGAAGAAATTTTGACTTTGGTTTTTAAAACCAGATTGTGTATGTCAGAGCTGGTCAAAGCAAGAGAACTAACAGGAAGTTCTCTCCCTCTACTGTTTTCCCTTCCTGTCTGTATCTCTAATTCCGTCAGTCATCTGTGTATATAATCTCTATTGCCAATTTTTTCCTCTCACCCCTCTCTCTCTAATTCTATTTGTACCTTTCTGTTTATAATCTCTCTTTATGCCTATAACTTCTATCGTTATGTCAGATTCTACCCCTGTCATCTCTATCTCTAACTCCACCTCTATCATCTGTATCTATAAACCGATCTCTCATCACTGTTTCTGTCTGTCTGTAGCTCTAACTCTATCCTTCATCTCTATCAGCTTCATTTCTCTAACTTTATCATCTCTAGCTCTAATTCCAGCCCTCATCTCTTTTTTATTTCTGTCTCTATCTTCCCAGTCTCTAGTATTTCAATGGCTCATCTCTATTTCTAGCCCTGTTATCTAGATTTCTATCTCGAAGTCTATCTTCACCATTTCTTTATGTCATTGGACTTCTGTTATTCCTCTATCTTTTTTTCCCCCAAAAAAGGTTTTCGGTCCTAAGAACCCCATGTTCCACTTTGTTCTGTTGAGGTACTAGAATTGGAATTTGGCTGGTTTGGGATTATAAATCAGGTCCTTTATTAATTAGCAAAGAAATAAAGAATAATTCTCATTCTTTCGGTTTTCATTTTATTCCATAGTTAGAGTCTGGGCATTTTGTCTGTACGTGTTTTCAGGAGCAGACAGCCACAGCTCTCTCCTGTGGAGCTCCTGGGGGCTTGAAGCACTGACCTCGTGGTTGCCTCTGACACCTTAACAATTCTCTTGTTGTAGGATTAAAGGAAATCTCCACCTCACTGCCTTTGGCTCCATCCGACTCATAGTGACCCCCCACCGATTTTCCAAGGCCGCCAGTCATAATGGGGAGAGACTCTCCAGTCTACTTCCACTGAGCGGCTGGTGATTTCAATGTACCAGCAGTGCGTGGCCTCGGATTTACATCACAACTCTGTTGGGAATGAAAATCCCATCATGAGAGATTCAGACTGTAGGAATGGAAGCTGATGGATTGTACAAGAAATATTCTCTAGTTTTAGTTTCAGGTCACATTCTGCGAAAAAGGCTACTTTTGACACTAGAAATTAAACATGTTCCCGAGGCGTGTTAATATTCAGAGAGTATGAATTACATCTCATTTTGTTTTCATACTAAATAGAAAACGTTCTTGCTGGGGTGGAATGTTTGTCCGTTACTATCACGATGACGGTGGGTGTCGTGCACCTGAGCTGCTAGTCACCCCTGACTGTCCCTTCCAGCTTTGTAAATTGGCCAGTCCAACCTTCCCAAACAATGCAGGTGACGTTACACTTTCCCAAGCTCCTTATCATACAAAGGTGCCTTTAAAAAAAAAGAAAAAAAAATCTCTCTCTCTGATCTCTATCTATATATCTTTTTTTTAAAAGAAAATAGTTGTCTAGTTGTCTTTTATGCAGTGTCTTTTAAGCCATTGCCCTCCTCGCCCCATCCCAAATTAGAAACCCCTTACTATGATACAGCAAACTACAGAAAATACCACCGGTTCCTCGCCACTGTTTTACTGGCCGTGGGCAAGTCCAAATTCCTGCTGAGTCCCCTGTTAGTAACATCCCAGAAATAACAACAAAACCTGAACATTTCTCTGCATTTGGTCCATATTCTGTGTGTTCTATAACTTCTTCTTCTTCTTCGACTATCTTTTCATTATTTGATAATATTAAAATGGCTTTATCATTGTATTTTTAGGACTTTCAAGATGCATGTAGCACTGTTTCTTTGTTGACAGCGAAACTAACTCCATCTGTATAAACTATTGTGGCTTCTGAATGCCGTTCCCCCAAGAGTTCCCTGGATGATGAGGTCGTAAAATGCTATCTTCTTAACAAAAGATTGAAAGTGACAGACATTTCAGCGTGTGCCTGTGCTCCATCCACCGTGCCACGAGGACTTTTTGAGTAGCAGAGAGTGAGCACTTAATGAAATCCAGGATTTCCTATTAGGGGACAAAGACGTTCTGAAGGTAGACGGAGAGAGCAGAGGCACAGACTTATCAATGAATTTATGCTGTCACCACCTTACTCTAATAAAAAAAAATGGTATTGTGTACCACAGAGTCCAAACTGACCTACTGGTGAACCTCCAGTGGGTTTTCATAGACAGGTAATTGCATGGGAGGAGATTGCCCATCCTTCTCCAGCAGAGCAGCTGGTGGCCTAGAACCATGGGCCTTAGGGGTTACAGTGCAGCTTCTTGCCACTGAGCCACCAGAGTTGCTCCATCTATATATCTAGATTTCTATGAGTGTGTGTATGTATGTACAGTGTAATGTACACATGTTGTGCTAATAAATGGAAGTTAAGTAGTTTGAATCCATTAGCTGCTTTGAGGGAGAAAGGTAGGCAGGTTTCTTCTACAAAGTCTTATAGACTCAGGAACTTGATGAGAGCTGCTGGGAGTTGGCATTGACTCAATGATAGTGGGTCTCTCTCTCTCTCTCTCTCTGAGTAAAAACCATCTCTCTCTGAGCAAGAGAGAGAGAAAGTTAACTGTGCTGATTCCTGGGGGGGGATTATGTGGAGGGATTATGGTTGATTTAATTCTTTTATTATCTCTCTTTCCAAATATGTCATAATAAGCATGTAATACTTTGTATTAACGAAATGGAGGTCCAGCTAATAGAATAATAGCAGTAATGAAAAGCCGGATTATCTCCCACGATTCATCGAGTGTCTCCATTGAGTCCGGTAATGGCATGAACGTCTCTCATATGAGCTCACCTGTATTATCTGGCATATTATCGCATTCTGTGGGGGATAATAGCCCAGTAAG
The DNA here is from genome assembly GCF_000299155.1 of Elephantulus edwardii. Lineage (NCBI taxonomy): Eukaryota > Metazoa > Chordata > Mammalia > Macroscelidea > Macroscelididae > Elephantulus > Elephantulus edwardii. The sequence goes on from NW_006399943.1 coordinate 1,663,154, forward strand.
AAAGAAGCTAGAATGACCCTGCTGAACAAACAGGCCACACTCGCTCTGTGAAGTGGCTTCATTCTGCTCCTGTTCAAAGACTTAAACCTCTTATTTGAGACAATATTGAGACAATTATGGAAACCCAGTGAAATTACATGGTTTATGAATGTGCTCCTAGGAAAAGTACTTATAAGAAATAGTGAAGAAAACAAATGGACAAAAGGCATTAAAATACTTCTTTAATGCAAAATAGAATTTTCTTAAAGTTATTGGTAAGAATTCATTTTTTCACCCATGAATTATAGCAAATGATCAATTTAGCCAGGATGAAAAAAATATTTACTTGACCAGGTTTCTGTTACTTGAGACTGAGGGTTTTTTCAAAAATAAAGCAGTCAAGTAAAACCATCTGTATTCTCAGAATCCTACAAGGCCTCCAAAAAAGAGACTGATAAGCCAATAACAAAATGGGCAAAATATATGAAAAGACTCTTTACAAAGGAAGACATTCAGATGGCGAGCAGACACATGAAGAAACGTTCACAATCACTGGCTATCAGAGAGACGCAAATCAAAACCAAAACGAGTTGCTATCTCACCCCAGCACCAGTAGCAAAGTTTAACACAATAGCAAGTAATAATTGTTGAAGAGAATGCAGACACTGGAACTCTGATGCACTGCTCATGGGATTGTAAAATGGTACAACTGTTCTGGAAGACAATCTCACATTTCCTCAAAAAGCTGAACCTAGAAATCCTTTATGACTCCGTTCTTCTGTTCTGTGTTTGTAAGATGTTTGAAGGCAGTGGGAACATCTTAATCTCAATGGTCAAGAAGCAGGAAGCAGGACAAACCAGCTGGCAGAATTCCACTGGCTGTGTCTTCTAGGACAGGTGTTAGTTTGTCACTCCAGAGGGGAGACGGCTGTTGCTGGTTATTAAATTGATTCTGGGCTCTGAGACATAACACAGGACCCCAAGAGGAAGGCCAACTACTTATCAGATGTTAACTCTTCCTTTGGGTCTGTTAGAATGTAGAGTCAGCTAATCAATCTCTCCAAGAACCACAGATGACTTGTCTTGTATAAATGCAAATGCAGAAGATTCCAAAGCTCTTTTCCTTCTGCCAGACCATCCAGGCACAATCAGATTTGTAAATTACAAGTGTCTGCTGAAAAGGAGACCCAGACAGAAGGGGAAATATAGAAACACTTTCTGTTGTTGTTGTGGTTAAGTGCCGTCAAGTTGTAGACAACTCATAGCAATCCTATGAACGAAAGACTGGAACACTTGTATAACTTTCATTGTTTCCGGAGGCAAGCTATTTTGGAAGTGGATGCCACTCCTGCTTCCAAGCTTGTTTTAATCGGGGAGCTCCACCAAACACTGACCACCGTGGGTGACCATTCTAGGTGTTTAGCATCACAGCAACCACGAGTTACAACACTAATTTTTTTATGCACCAATAGGGCTAAATGATGACATTTCCCCATTCACTTTATTCTCAAATTTCTTTCAGTGAAATGTCATTCCAAACAAATATTACTGTCATCACGCTAATTCTGATGCAGGAATCCCAAGGCTCTGAATCTTGGTGGAAGCTGACTTGCAAGTTATTCTTCCTTAGAGTGAATAATTGGTGGGAATCATCAACCTTTCAGTTAGTGGCTGGATCGTTAACCATGTGCCGTTAGGGCTCCTTGAAGTTTTGTTGTTATGCGCCATTGAACTGACGCTAACTCAGTGGCCCTGTGAACGACAGAGCTCTGCTTTACCTGGTGCTATCCTCACAGTATTTCCCCTCCCAAAGCCTTCTGCTGTGATCTCATGTCAGTCCACCTTGTGGAACGTCATCTTCTGTTTTGCCGACTTTCCACTTTTCCATGCATGGTGCTTTGTTCCAAGGACTGACATCTCCTGAAAACATGCCCGACACATGAGACAGAGCACCGTCCCTGCCTCTAAGGCTGCCCTCCTTCCACGGCAGATTGGTTTGTTCTTCAAGCAGACTGTGATGTGTTCCATACTCTTTGCCAATACCATTCCAAAGGCATCAATTCTTCTTCCAGCCTCATTACTGTCCAGTTTTCACATGCATAGGAAGCAACTGAAAATACTGTGGGTTGGGTCAGGCATACCTTAGTTTTTAAACTGATATCCTTGCTCTTCAGCATTTTAAAGTGAAGGATCATTAGTTGTTGATGAAAGAAGAGCCTTGGGATCAAGCTCCCTAAGTCTTCCAGTTTTCCGTGCTGCTCCTGACTCTGCTGGTCACTGTTGAGCGGACACCATCTCATGATGACCCCAGGTCCACCAGAACAGCACGCTGCTCGGGCCTGTGCCATCTTCACTGTCGGGGCCATGCTCAAGTTCACTGTTGCACTTGGAGTGTCTTCCGACCGAGGGCCTCCTCTCCCAGCTCTGTGTTAGATGATTCTCTGTTGTGATCCATAGCTTTTCTGGTTTGAGTTTCCCATTCTTCCTTAGGAGCTTTGCTGGCAGATTTTTATTTATGTGAAAGTTTGCAAATCATCTTGGTTTTCATGTAATCATTCATATACATGTTATTTTAAAATAGGATTACTTTTGATTAAAGTAATTAAGTAGTTACAGTGTCTGGTCAACCCCTCATTGTCTATTGCCTTTCCCTTCATCCAACTTGTCTATGTATTAATTTTTACTCCCCTTTTCACCTTCCTATGTATCCAGGAAGGACTCAAACTGTGTGTAAATGTATCTTAGCTTCTGAGAATAGTGATCTCGTTCCATAACTGTCCTTTTGTGTCTGACTTATGTCACTCCGCATAGTTTCCTTCACATTCATCCATCTGTACAGTGTCTGATGAATCCTTCATAAGTTTTCAGTGTTGTGTAATACTCCTTTGTGCGAATTTACCACCGCTTCTTTCACCTGTTGGTGGAAGCTGTTTCTGCCTCTTCAGGGTTGTAAATAGTGCTGCAGTTTACACGGGCAGATATGCATGTCTGTCTGCGTGGCAGCTCTTCTTTCCTTGGGGTATGTATGTATTAGTGGGATTGCTAGGTCCCCTGGTATTTCTATTCTCGACTTTGGAAGGAAGCACACGGGTTGATTTTTAGAAGTAGAATGCCAGACTTCTCTTTCTACTCTGTCTTAGATTAGGGAGTCTTTTGAGATCTGTTCCTCACGGGGGACCCTGACGGGATTTGATAATACAGCTTCCTGCACCATAGCCACATGCAAGTCACCTCAGTACGACAGATGGACAGAATGGTGGACCTCACCACGTGGCCGTTTAGCATAAAGAACATTTGTGATGGGCTTTTGGGGACAGAAAGAGCCCATAATCATATTTCAGAGCAAACCTGTGCGACACACATGACACTTTTCTCCCTTCATTCTTAAGATTAACAAAGAGACTGGGTTGTTCAGCAGCAGCTAAAGTAAAACAAAGACATTTCATTTTATCACCAAGGAAGAGTACGGCCCAGCCCCCCCAACGCCAAAACTGAAGATTCAGCTAAAAAGCCATTAACCTTGAACTTAATAAGGGAACACTTCAAAGAGGCAAAGCTTGATAAAATTTTGGTCTCATCTTCTAGATAATTTTTATAACATCAAAGCATAAACTGCTTTCAAAAGCAAGGCCCTTGATGACTGGTGCTCTGAAACGGAGAGGAAACAAGTATCAAACGACACAGAAACACTAAATCTGGTGTTACGGCACTTCCTGCAGATCTCTAATTAAATTGAATGCAAATAATGTCAGCATAAACCAGCCAGAAAACTGACGAGTCTCCTAATAAAACCCATCCAGTTCTCTGGGAGGTTTTACATAGAACCAGATCGACACTGAAAATCAGACAAATGAAGAGATAACACGTCTAAGCTCACCTAGAACTTGGAAGTGCAGCCGGAGTGCACCTGATGAAGCAGGAGGGGGAGACATATTGTCAGGAGGTCAAGCTAAAGGTCAATGAAAAGGAGACATTCAAGGAGGTGACCAGCATGGTGCTGCAATGGTGGGCACGGCAGTGGCTTGTGAGGGTCGCGACCAAGTGCTGTTTGGACATGGGGGTCACAATGAGTAGAAGCCAAGGTGATGTGGCATTGACAACAGAATTTGAAATAACCATTACGTTATTCTTACCAAAACGTATTCTCAGAACAGTGAGACTTACTGTGAGGCAAAGGAAAGGGTGATATTGCTCGGTTAATGTCTGTGAGAAGACGAGCAAGACGATTTCTTAAATCAACCTCCACAATAGTCTACGTGTTTCCTACTGCCAAAGGGGCCCTTTAGAGTAGTGAGAGAAGACCTTCACCCTGAAACCTCCAGCGTCCCTTTTCAGCAGGAAGTAGCTAAGAGAATACGCCATCCCCTTTTCCTTATGAATCATGGTTAAATCTCTCTCAGGGAGGAGTGATAGGGAATGGCAAAGGACACACTGACAAAGGAGATTAATCAGAACTGGTTTTGACAAGCACTGTGGCAATGGGACAATTAAAACAAACTTTCAAGAAATATTCAACCTGAATCCTTCTGATCATATAGAGATTTTTGAAAGTATTTCTTTGAGTTTATTATGTTTAATTTGTTTGTATATAAAGGATGCTCATCTAGATGATAACCTAATTATGATAAAAACAAAAGGGGGGAAATATGGAAAGCCAATACTAAATATTTGTAATAAACTGAATGCTATTTAAATAAAAAAATATACCCCCCCAAAAAAAGAAAAATATAACCTAGTGGATAGATTTTTGCTACTGATTTAGTTTGTGACTTATGTGCCCTATGACAAGTTTGTAACTGATGCGACCACGATCTTAAGATTTAATTAACACTAGAAACGAAACAGGGAGCTTTGGTGGCGTGGTGGCGTGGTGGTGAGGAGCTGTGCCGCCAATCCAAATGCGTGTGGTTCAAATCCACCAGCTGCTCTGGAGAAAGATGGGTAATCTCATCCTGTGAGATTTACAGCCTCGGATAACCCACTGGGAGGGGCAGCTACGGGTTGATTCTGACTTGATGGCACATAACAACCACAACAGAAATAAAACTGGACAATGTATCATAAATCAACTAGAAACAATAAAATGGGAGGAAGATGAGAAGAACGGATGTGTTTTGTTGTGATGTTGGTGAGAATCTTAGAAGAGATGACACCAGAGTGTTCCTTAGGGCCGTGAGGGGCTGGCGGAGCTTGGTCTGCTTACTCTGGAAGTTGAATGTCATCAGTCAGTGCTTTCCCGACCTCATCAGGAAAGGGAACTCTCTAGAAAAGGACAT
>NW_006399943.1:1669180-1692770 GCF_000299155.1 Elephantulus edwardii
TGGGTCAGGGACAATGAGAGGACCCCCTGTGAGGAGGAAGCATACAGCAGCTACATTTTTTTTTAAAAAGACCACAAACTATTTATTCATAATAATTATTATTGCTTACATTTCATAAATATACGATTTTAAATATGTTGGATTAAAACATATATTGTGAAAATGTCACCCTTATTTTTTACTTCCCCCCCCCAATTCTTTAGCCATCACGAAGATGGGACAGGACCAGGGAAGGTTTTGCTCGGATGGCCATGAGTGCAGCCTCAGCTGCGACCAAGCAACAATCAGTGCAAAGCAAGTCATCAAGAGAAGGCCAACTACATACCGAGGGAGGAAGGAAGTGCTTCTAGGTCTTCTAAATACCAACTCGAAAGGAGCCTCCCAAGCGGAGACCACTGATGTAGGCAAGTTCTTCAGCTACTGCAAGTCAAAACAGACCCCACTGCCGAGCCCCTTCTGACTCCCAGTGCCTCTCCTGTGGGTTTCCGAGGCTGTTTAACCTCATGTGCTCTTCCTATTACACTGGTTAGAGGACTCAGTGAAACTTTCCGTTAGCAAACCAGCTCACGAGGCACCACAACACCAAGGCTCCACTCACAGACAGCAGGAGCAAGCCAATTATGGCTGATGACATGATCTGGCCCTCTTTGTAATAAAGTTTTATTGGGTATCACTGGGTTAATTCATTTGCATGTTAGCTATGGTCGCTTTCATGTGGGTGTGGCAGAGAGTATTTGTGAGAGTCTTTCTCTGGCTCACACAAGCCTGTACTGCTTCCTACCGGCCCTTGGAAGGCGCTCTGGTGGTACCTGCACAGGTGATCTGCTCACAGGAAGTTCAGCAGTTTGAACCCACCAGCCATTACCCTGCAGAAAAGATGACACTTTGCTCCTGTTCAGATTTACAGTCTTGGAACCCCCAGGAAGACGAGTCAGAATCCACGCGATGGTGAGTTTCAGATTTGGCTTTTTTTTAAGTAAAAATGCTTGCCAGTTAATGAATCATTTAGAGTGATGATTTGCTTGGATGTTAATATTCACTGACGAGAGTGGACTGGCCAGTTCCTTAGTTTGGCTTTTTTCTATCTTTCTGTACTTGATAAATCACATGTTTGTTTAAGGATTTGGGGCTAAGCAAGGCTCAGAGACAAATAAGCAAGATCATCCCTCTGAAGTAAATATGCTGCAACTTTTTGTCATAAAAACGAATGAGGCAGCGAATAAATAGGACATATGATGGATTGTATATGCAATAAGACACTAGTCCCAAGCCGAAAGGTCTCTCGCGGCTGCACAGACACTGACTTGTGAGCCATGAAAAAGCTCCCTTGGAAAATGCTCACCAATGTTCATTTCAATGACATTTGCAAAATTCTAGACAAATTGAGAAATGCATCTATATTCCATTGTGGGTATTTTTCCCCTACAAGAAAGCAGTAACTTGGAGTAAAGAATGTCGTTGTTGTTGTTAAGTGCCGTCCAGTCGCAGGCGACTCATAGCGACCCTGTGAAGGAGAGTCCTCAACGCTGAGTAAAGAATAGACTTTCTAATTTGCTGAGTGAATGTCACCACATTTTCTGATCTTTGGGAGGCAACAGCAAGCACAGATATAGCAAGTGTTGTCTGAATTACAAGGTATTGTTTATAAGGGTTAAGAAAAAAAGCAATTTTGATGAGTAAAATATAATTTTTTTTTAAAATGTGTTGCTAGAGGCATCTCAGTAGGTGGATAGAATGCTCCAGAATGAGACATGGATCTTGGTCAAGATGACCTCCAGGGGGCGCCTGGTCTAAGGCTTCTGCAGCTGTTTCCTAGTTGGTGGATTCAGGACCTGAGCTGTGATCTTCAGGAAGACCCTAACCCTGACTAGGCCACTTGGAAGTTCTTGGCTTGTTCTCAAGGTTGGGTGGGAAATGCTCTGATGGACCCTTGCAGGACGCTGAGGAAGTTATGCCCCTCAGTGTAGGACCGTGACTTGAATTAATCCCACTCCCATCACCAGCCACTGAGTGACTCTGGAGGCTTGCGTGTGGTTGTGTGATCCCGGAAGCTATGGATGTGTTTCAAAGAACCTCTGTATAGATTTGAACCATCAGCTTTTCAGTTAGCAGCCAGGCATGTTAACACTTTGAAATGATTGGTTTAGTTAAACAAGTGAGTGTGCTCAACACAGCTGCCGAATACCAAACAGCAGCTCATACTCTGGCTAAGAGGATTTGGAAGCCCATAGAGTCACTGATTCTTGATCCTGAAGTCAGCTTGGTCTGATTTCTTATGAAAAAGGTGTCATCTCTCTAAGGTGTTCCCAGTTCAAGCCATGATCTTTATACTTGCTTAGGGTCAACAATTGAGATATAAATCAAGAAGACAAAAGAAAAACTGATACAATTAAATGATTGGTATATTAATATGACCCATTCAGTAGTATTCACAGATTGTTGAATATATAATTGACCACATGAAGAACAAACACATCTGGCTTGGAAGAAGCCAGAATGCTCCGCAGAAGTCAGGATGGACATCTTATGAGGAGGGGCCTAATACCTGGGGAAGGGCTACATGTTTGTAAATAAATTAGAAAGAGGAAGTCCTTCAACAGGATGGTTTGACGCAGTGGTTGCATCAGTGGGCTCACAACCAGCAGCTATTGTGCGTCTGGTAAAGGTCTAAGCCGCGCTTCCTTCTGGTTTTCTGAAGGGCCAGTTTGAACTGACTTGATGACATCTAATGATGACAATAACATGACAAAGTAAGACCCTTACAATTGAGAGAGGCCCAAACACCTCTTTTCTTGGCCGTCTGAGGAGTGTCCACCTTCCAAGGTGCCCCAACACGGACCTCCTCCATTCTTTGTTTACAGGCAGCCAGGCTGAGAGTGACCCAGGGGTCCCTAGACAGGGAGCGGTGCTTTCAGATCAGCTGTGGAGGGGTGAAGCAACTTCTCATGACTGTTGACTGCTTGTTGCTTTTCATCAACTTACTCTCTTCGAATGTGGCTCCCTAATTAAATTTGAGTCACGATGGAGACCCAGAATATTCTCCCAGCTTACTGGCGACGACTGAGGAGTGCATTCTCCAGGAGCCCCTTGTAAATTTCCATGAGCTGCTATTCCCCGGAACAGCATGAAGGCACCAATCCATCAAATTTACCCCCATGCACAGGGGAGACTGTTGAGAACCTAATTTTATCTCGAATTCTGTAAACAACCAAGTGGCACCATTTACTATTTTACATAAATCAGGCCTGAGACCAAAGTCTCCTTTACATACATTGTTTAGTCTTTTTAGAACTGCTTATTTTAAAAAGAAAGAAAGCAAGCAAGAAAGAAAGAAAGCAAGCTTGAAACAGTCCCATGGCCCCTGCCTAGGGGTAGAGGAGAGGGGCTGCAGGATTGGGAGAAGGAACCCCATGCCCAGCTCCCTGTCTCACCAAAGCTTGGCCATGCAAGCCACAACATATGGGTGGAAAATGAGGGGTCAAGTCTCTGAGTGACCTGGCCTCTCTCTCTTCTCATTTAGAATGTAATTTGGAAAAACAAGCAATTGAGAGTCTGCATTAGTCACCGTTAGGAAAACCTGTGGAGGAATTTATTCTCTGGTGACTTGGAGAGTGGCCTGTATCCATGTGTATTTAATAAATGTTCCTGAGGCCCGAGGTCCTGATGAAGACGGATGCTCCGTCGCCCACATGCTCCGGAGGCTGTAATGGATACGTGCTGTGTTTAGCATAATGACAATGTGGAAAATTCACTTCCTTCTCCAAACCATAGACTTCTCTCCCCTTCCCTCCAAAAGAGTATTCTAATATGATTCCCTTTTGTTTATCCCTTGATTTTTTATCGTTAAATTTTTAATTTGGCATTTAAACGTAATTTGAAGATTGCTGAGTGCTCTCCAGAGGCGCATGTGATATCGATTCTGTGAAATGAAATAATTGTAATTTTCACGTGATGGTGGATAGCAGCAAGGGACGGCCACCCTACCCCAGCCGTGCCAGCCACCGGCTTCAAATCACCACCGTGCACAAAGAAACAGCCGTTAAATAACAAGTGTTCCTCTCCCTCCACCTTCAGTCACCAGAGCGGAAAGTCAGCTTGTTATCTTTCCTTGACACACCTTACAGGGTGCAAGTCTGGTCTTCTCAAAGCATGTAGGAGTAAATAGGCCAGTTCCTTCTTTCTGTGAAGCGGAGGCCTGGCGCTCTGGGCAGTGAAGTCAATTGTAAAACTCAGTCCCTTCCTGGCTGGTTCTGGCTGCTCTGGTTACCGACAGATTATATTTTTCTGGTTTGGCCTTGATTGTTGTTCTCAGTCCAGTGAGCACTCCTCTCCGACTTTAGACCAAGCTAATTTACATCCCTGGTATTGGACACCCTTGGATGAGATCAGAAATGGTAAACAACCTTGAGACTTGTGGGCTCATACGGCTTTAAGTGTGTTTACCTGCTGGATTTCTTCTGGTTTTGGTTCAGTTATAAGCTGATAGTGGTTTTCAAAATGAGGGGGCATAATTCCTAAGGCGATGTCAGCAATGTAAAAATTAATTACACTCTCAACAGTCACTGCCTCATGCACTGAAAGGAGCCCTGGTGGTGTAGTGCCTGATGTGTTGGGCTTCCAACAAGAAGGCCAACTGTTCAAATCCACCGGTCGCTCCTGGGGGGAATGTGGGCAGTTCTTCTCCTAAAGATGTTCAAATCCCATGATGAGTCAACAGGATTCAGAACTGTCTTGGTGGAAGAGGTTTTGAGTGTGTACCAAAGAATCCTGGTGGCACAATGAAGCAAACATTGAATTGCTATCTGACAGGTCAGTGGTTCCATTTACCAGTGGCCGTGTGAGAGAAAGGGGCAGCAGTAGCTTTCATAAAGGTGGTTGTTGTGTGCTGTTGAGCTGCAACGGACCCACAGCTGACCCCCCAGCTGGTGTCCCTGAGGCTGTGATCGCACAGGAGGAGATTGTCCAGGGCCAGCAGTCCGCATGAGCCTCATTTATCCCGAGATCAGGAGAACTAACTAGATTGTACCCAGCTACCACTCCCAGCCGTTTGGATTTGGGACACTAGAAAATTCCCGACAGAAAGGGAGAAAAGTGGAGATGAGAACTCCAATTGTTAGAAAGTCCAGATTTATGGGACCAGGTGAGACTGGAGGATGGCCTGAGAGGGTCACCCTGGGGTCCCTGTTCAGACTGTGCCCTCAGGCACAGACAGACTGGTACCCAGAAGAGAAAATATTTCCCAAGAACACTTGTTTTCAGGAGAACATCGTGGACGTGAAACCAGAAGGGCGACAATTACTCTGAAACAAAGAGAGGAGAGAAGGAGCAGAGGCCGGAACTAGACTGCAATTAAAGTGAATGTTGACACACTCTGAAAAATGAAACCTGTGTCATTGAACAATTTGTGGAGAAAATGTCAAATGACAACCTAATTTGCTGTGTAAACTTTCACTGAAAACAGTAAAATGTAGTGTGTGTGTGTTTTTTTTTTAAATACCTCGGTGAGCTCTGGTGGCCTAGGGGTAAGAAGCTGTAACTGCAATCTCAGAGATACATGGTTCAAATCTACCAGATGCTCTGCTGGAGAAGGAGGAACAATCTCCTCCTGTACCAGTCACATCTGATTTGACGGTACACACACAAAATAATGAAATAAAATAAATTTTAAAAATTTTGAAAAAAAAAAAGACCTCAAGGATATCGGAACAAGTACTGAAGGAAGACCTGGGATGTCAGCTGGGGACAGTGTCAGGGGATGGGACAGTGTCGGGGGATGCTGTGGGACAGACGCAGAGGGGCTCTGAGGTCTGGAATGCATCGAATTTCAAGAATCTAACAATTCTTGACATTCATGTCTGCTTGGTTGGCCCCTAACCCTAACCCTAACCCTGCGCCGTCCTCACAGACCCCGCGTGTGTGAGTGCCCTACTGCAGCCATACGGTTATGCCCTCGGCTGAGGTCCTGCCTTGATCGGCACCCTCTGCAGGAGAGGTTCCACGTCTGGTCTGCCCGAGCAGGAGCCTGTGTCTGCTCTTACCACGTGGAGGTTGGTGGAAGCGTCCCATATGCGCCTCTGTGTCTTCCTGCCGTGTCTCTGGCCTCTTGCTGGCCCTCTCCTGCTGGTCGCAGCTCCTTGACCAGAATGGGTGAAGGTGAGAGAGGCTTGGCCAACGCCAGCTGCCGCACCAGGTGGTGTATCGGATACAGTGGCTGGATGTTTGCAGAGTGGAGAACGCTACAAGGAGAATGACTGCGGCCCCACAAAGGGCCACCTTCACCAGGACAGGAGGCACCTGGCGATTTGTCGAGGCCTTTCTGACCCTGCCTTCTCACTGGGTTTTGTCACAAGCCTTCTGCTGTGTTTTCATCATTTTTTGGGTTTTGTTCCTGTGATTTCCCTGAGTCTAAGCCTGAGGGGTTGGGACCTGCAGAAATGGGATCAGATCTCAGACTGGGGGGATTTGTTGCCTGGCCTCACATGGTCACATGGCCTTGTCTTTCAGCTCCTCCCCAACCTCCCCAATTGTGGTCTAACCAAGCAGCCGTATGGCCTTACCCATCGCATCATCCCTTGGTTTCCCTGGCTGCTGGGTGACCTGGTCACTCAGCTTCTGTAATGAGAACCCCCCGCTGCCTCTCCCTGAGGAAAGAAGATGCTACAAGGGGTGCATTTGTTTCTTAGAAGGTGTTCCCCCTGACTCCTTCCTGAAAGGGAGGATGTGCTCATTGAATCGACACGCTGGGCCCTAATTTGTGTGAATCTCCTCATAATTCAACTCCACTCACAAAATCCTGCCCAAATGCCAGGCTTTCAGGTCAAACCACCACACGGAAGGGGTGTGGTGGAGGCAAGCTGAGGTCAGCTGCTTACGGTGGGTGGGGACCTGGATGTGACCTCTCATGGGCCATGGACCCATCAGGCTGATCCACTGTGTCCATAGGGTTTTCAGTGACTGACTTTTAAAAGTAGCTTTCCAGACTTTTCTTTTTGCCATGCACACGCCCCACTGACAGATCTATCCGTGAGATGCAGAGACCCCGAGGAGACAGGGGCAGGGGTCCTTCCTGGAAAGAGAGAAGCGCCACCAAGCGCCTCTGTCCCCATTGCTGCCATCAGGTGCCATCAAGTCAGCTCTGGCTCAGGGACCCCTCCTGATGGAAGCTTCCCAGCCTTGCACTGCCCCGGTCCTTGGCTCAAGGCTGTGTGTCAGCTATCATTGCAGTGATGAGAGCAGTCTACCTCCCTCTACCCCCACCCCAACTTCACCAAGCGTGGCATTTTCCCAGAGTCTTGTCTCTTCTAAAAACCACCCCACAGTATGTGAGACGAGGGCTCCTCGCCCTTTTCCTAAGGAGCACCCCACCATGCTCTCCATTTCCCAAAACAGACACGTTTGCTCTGGCACATGTGTGTTTAATATTCTTCACCAGCACAGAGGAAGAACTAATGCCTATGAGTTGTGGTGTGGAGAAGAGTATCCCTTGAACAGCCAAAGGAACAAACAGATCTGTCTTGGAGAAGGTGCAGCCAGCGGGCCCCTTGGAGACAGAGATAATGAAGCTTTGTCTCTCATCCTTTGGGGAATTTTCTAAGAGAGCTATTCCTTAGAGTGGGACATCATGTTTGGAAAGGTGGGGGGACAGGGAAAGGGAGGAAGACCCTGGACCAGCTGGATTGACACAGTGACTGCTGTAATGGGCTCAAGTGTGTCAGAGATTGTGAGGACGGCACAGGACAGGACAGGGTTCAGATCTGTTGTTCACAGGGTCACTATGGATCATAACTGACAGTTGTTGTTAAGTGCCATCGAGTCGTAGGCGACTCATAGCGACCCTATGAATGAAAGCCATCAACATTTGTGTGTCTTTCGTCCTTTCTCCAGGTTCATAGTGTTTCTGGAGACAAGCTATTATGGAAGTGGATGCCACTCCTGCTTCCAAGCTTGTTTTAATCGGGGAGCTCCACCCAACACTGTCCGCCATGGGTAACCAACCATTAACACATTTGACACATCAGTCTCACACTGTCCAGCCTCACAGCAGCCACGAGTTACCTCTGTACAGCAAGTGGACATACCAGGGCTATCTGACCTAGAAGAATCCTGACAATAAAAGGACATGCAAAAAAACAATGAACTTGTATTCAAACTTTATGTTATGTAACAACCCAGGGAGACTTTGGAGAGGTTGTAGACTTGGTTCTAGACCACAGTACGAAAGTGAACATGCACTAAGTGGTCACACTAGTGATTTTGGGTTCCCAGCGCCTATCAATTTATTTTCACACTGTATTGTAGTCTATTTAGTGTGAAATACCATCATGGAAACATTTGAAATATTTTAAGAATTACCAAAATATAACCCAGAGATATGAGGTGAGCACATGCTGTTAGAAAAATGGTGCTGATAAACTTGCTTGATGCAGAGTTACCACACCCTTGAATTTACACAGTATCTTCAAAGCACAGTGAAATGGGGGAGGTCTATATCGTTATGTCTATGTTGAAACTATTTTATATGTAATGTGCATTAACACAAAAGGCAATTTTGTTAATATCTTTAGGAAACAAGTTTGCCCTTGTAAAGGAGATATAAAATTCCACATAAAACCCCCAAATAAATGGCATCAACTTTCAGCCAAATAATAGTCTGGTTTCAAGGGGGAAAGATGAGCAGTCTTCTCCTGTGCACTGAGTGAAAAACGCCATCTGGGTAATACTTAGTTTTTATTACAATCAACTATCCAAGATCAAAATGGCAGACTTTTCCCAGGGATAAAGGTCAGAGGGCAGGAAAAGAGAGGCTGGAGAGTGAGTGGAGATCACAAGGATTAGGAGGAGAAAGAGCATTACATTGCAAGGATTGTATTAAAACAAAATGTGTAGGGGGAGTTGAATGGGAAGCCAACCTCCTCTGCAAACACTCACCCACATCGCAATAAAAAGACAAATCAAGCAAACACAATAAGTCAGAAAAGTCCCATCATCTTCAAATTTGAATCAGCACCATCTATGTGAACTCATTCATATTTCCCTCTTTCTTAAAAAAGCCCAACTATCCTGTGTCCTGTGCTAGTGTGCTTTTAGTTCGTGCATATACGCCACTAACTGATTCAGAAGGTTTGCATATGGTTCGCATGTCTTGTCCTTATGCAGTTGTATGTTCTTCTGTTTATACTGTGTATCACATCCCTGGACTAGTATCTACTGACATCAGAGACAATCTTGATGGGGAGAAAGAGATAAAACAACATAGCTGGGCTTCCATCTACCTCATCTCCTCAGACATGTGCTATTTGTACTTGTCCAAGGAGAAAAAGCTCAACCTGTTGAATCTAATCAAACTCCCTGGAGCTCACAATCCGACTTTAGAGATATGAGGGATAGTTGTTGCTGTTGTTATGCACTGTCGAGTCGCCTTTGACCCATAGCAACCCTTATGCACAGCATCTCTGAAGCCTGCCCTGTCCTGAGCCTGTCTCAGTAACTCCGACACAGCAACACCCATGGTCCCAGTCACTGTATCAATCCATCTCATCCAGTCTTCCTCTCCTGCACTCTCCCTCCACCCTTCCGAGCATGAGGGAACAAGTTAAATGACATGGCAAGGAAGTAACCAACCAAATGCATCTGTGCTTGGGATTTTTGGTAGAAGACATTTCCCAGTTAATTTAACAGTAAGTAGCAAAAGGAAAGGAAGGGGAGATTTCTAGATTCAAAGAAATAGAAAAGAAATTTTCAGCCAAGTGTGGATGGTGTCTGGATCTTAATGCAAGTAAATAAATTATAAAAGAATTTATTAAAAAAGAACTTATTGGGGCAATCAGTGAACTGTGTCCCCATCGGGAACAACTCCAAGCCAAACTCACTCCCGTGGAGTCAGTTTCAATGCACAGTGACCCTGCAGGATTGAGTGGAACGGAATCTTGTCATCTCTGTGGAGGCAAACCCCTCACCTTTCTTTCATTGAGGGTCTCATGGGTTTGAACCTGCGACATCTTACTTGGCACCTGAGTACTTACCGACTGTGCCACCAGGGAACGTTGGCCCCACCTGGAAGCAAAACCTGCTTGTTAATTTTGAGAGGTGGGATAGGGCATTGTGGTTACGAGAGAAGTGTCCTCAACTGTTGAAGAGACAACAGAACAACACTGATGGACAAAATACACGATCTAGAATTTGGTTTGAAAGAGTTTAGAAAGAAAGAGGCGACAGTAAAATATATTCCATCACTCTGCCCTGGGTTTGTAGCTATGAGGTTTAGGATTTTGAACAATGCATACATAAACAAATGTGCAACTGCCAAAAAAAAGTATATGGGCAAGATAATTGATAATCAGTAGAGCTGAGTCGTAGGTACATGGGAATTATTGATATTATTTTCTGAAATTTGATGTATGCTTTATTATTGAAAGAGAAAAGTGTTGTTAAAATTTAAAAATGTGTTCCTATTCCCTGTTTTCCTGATGTGGGTCTTGGTGCATAAGAATGTTTGCTTTTTTTGGTCCTAAGGTCTGGTCAAGGTATCACCTCCTGCTTTCCTGTTTTCTCCATTCACAAGTTATCTTTCTGCTGTGATGTTTCAAACTTAGCCTGTTTCTTGCAGTGTCCCAGCATGTGTCAAATATTATTCACCACCACAAGTTCCAAGACTTGAAATACTTGTTGATGAAAAGAAAAAAAAAACCCACACCCAAACTACAGTTTTCACTGCAGAATACACTTGAGCATAATGAACCTCTGCAGAATTGGACTCGTAAGAAACTTCATGGGAGATAAAGGGTGGGAGTTGTCAAGAATTTAATTTTACCTGGATAAAGAATACATATTCATGGGATCAGAAGCCAAGAAATCAAAAGGCATATTGCACTGGGCATATCTGCTGCTATGTCCTCCCCAGAGTGCTACAGAACCAGCGACCACCTCGAGGGCTCAAGCCAGGGCTTCTGTTTCCAATCATTTCATGTACAAGCAAGATCTGGAGATTGGATGAGAAGCAAAAGAGAAACGATTTCTTAGAACTATGATGTTGGTGAAGAATGCTGAGAAAAACGTGGACTGATGAGGGAAGGATGGTATCTGGGAAGAAGTGCAGCCAGAGTGCACTTCAGAGTGCTCCCCAGAGTGCTCACAGCATCTCCCACAGTGCTCCTCACAGTGCTTCTCACAATGCTCCTCAGAGTGTGCTCCCCACAGTGCTCCTCAGAGGTACTCCTCATAGTGCTCCTCAGAGGTACTCCTCAGAGAGTGTTCCCCACAGTGCTCCTCAGAGAGTGCTCCCCATAGTGCTCCTCAGAGAGTGCTCCCCATAGTGCTCCTCAGAGAGTGCTCCCCATAGTGCTCCTCAGAGGTGCTCCTCAGAGGTACTCCTCAGAGAGTGCTCCCCACAGTGCTCCTCAGAGAGTGCTCCCCACAGTGCTCCTCAGAGAGTGCTCCTCACAGTGCTCCTCAGAGAGTGCTCCTCACAATGCTCCTCAGAGAGTGCTCCCCACAGTGCTCCTCAGAGGTACTCCTCACAGTGCTCCTCAGAGGTGCTCCTCAGAGAGTGCTCCCCACAGTGCTCTTCAGAAGCGAGGGTGCCGAGACATCATCTCTCGAGGCTGTAAAGAGCTGTTGGATGTTGAAGTTGTTGATCGGGCAGAGTGTCACGTCCAGACCATCCCCACAGGGCTGACACCCCCACTGTTCACTGTACACACCACACACTTCTGTCATTTAGAGCAGAACTTTCCAGACTCGGTCAGATTATCCGAATATGGTCAAACCTCAGAAAAGGCTGCCCATTTACTGATCATCTGGCTTAACCAAAATGCCAGAAGCTTAGCTGTAAACATCTGGAAGATTAGCTCTATGGGAGTTAATTTTGAGAGAAAATGAATTTCTGGGTTCTGAAAATTGATGCTCAAGAATATTCCATATTGCATGGACTGCCAAAGGAACAAATAGACTGAGAGGGAGCACAGCCAGACTGCTCCTTTGCAGGGAGGATGGCGGTCTCACAAACTTCAGACATGGTATCAGGAGGAGCTGGACCCTCGGGAGAGACATCATGCTTGGCAAAGCTGGGAAAAAGGAAGAAGACTTCCCACAAGGTGGACTGAGAGGACAGCTGTGGCAGTGGACTTGAACGTGGCAGTGGCTGTGAGGGTAGCTGGCATCAGGCAAGGTTTCTCTCTGTTGTACGTTGGACTGCTTTTAAGTCAGAGCTTCTAAGTCAAAATGTCATGACACCTAACAACAACAGCAGCAGCAGATGTGGATGTTACCAAGTCTGTGGATTTGGGACTGAAGTCCCAGCAGGGGTCTTGGGGGCTCCAGACACCTCAGAGTTTACCCAGATACTTTGTCCCAACTTTGTGACTGTGCCAGGTGGTCATCCTTACTTTGCAGGCCCCTTCCTGTCCTTTGGCAGCAGTGAGTCTAGCAAACACATTCAGGCGGAGACGCTCCACTTCCTGGGTCTGTTCTTATTTTCCAAGTTCTCTGTTCTCTGGAGCAGCCTAAGAGGTAAATAAGAGTCCCTGCCAGGTACAAAGGATGATTCCGGAACAGGAAGACACAGCGGAGCCAGCCGTGGGCGAGAGTGAGAGAGAAGCTATGTGCATCTTCAGTGCTGGGGGCATTGTCTTGGAAAACAGCCACATCTCTGAAAGTTTGGGTAGGCCAGTTGTGCAACCTTGAAGAACTAGGGATGTCTTGTAGCTATGGAAACATAAATGCAGGCATTTAGGAGCTGGGGAGAAAACCGCTCAGGTTGCCTTGACGACAGATAAAAGCCACGTCTTTGTTGTTAAGGGTAGGGATAATGCACGTGAATGTGAAATTAATTTACTTGGGGGAGGAGATGGTGAAGTGAGCTTGTAGGACACCCTCCGGAAGCAAAGGGTACGCTAAAACTTTGACGTGGGGGTAGGAAGTGTCTTTCTAAGCTTTGTCCTGCTGAGTGGAGGGGATGGCGGGGTGACGTTCTGAGAGCCCACGCAAAGGACCTGTGCTTTCAGGTTCTCCAAACTCAAAGCCCTGGGGACCTTTAAAACAGAGTCGTGGGAGTAAGGAGGGGGACTTGCAGGGACCTGAGACCT
Source organism: Elephantulus edwardii (assembly GCF_000299155.1). NCBI lineage: Eukaryota > Metazoa > Chordata > Mammalia > Macroscelidea > Macroscelididae > Elephantulus > Elephantulus edwardii. The sequence goes on from NW_006399943.1 coordinate 1,682,263, forward strand.
TTCAGGTCTTTTCCCCCCTCCAAGTTCCGGCCCCCCAGTGTTTTGAAGGAAAGAAGGGAAAAATTGTGAAGTGCTGCTTTGGAATGAGCTGAACTTGGCCCCAGTTTTTCCTCGGTCAAGATCACCCTTGGGTGTGTGGATGATCACCCATAAATACTCATCGCTCTGGCCCACAGATTTAGTTTATGAGCAATTGTTTTTTCTTCTTTAATATTCTCCAAGGAATTGTAGCTACAAGTGGTGAAAAAGTTTCCTGCTTTGATGCTCAGGAGAAATATGGCTTAAAAGCACATTCAAATGCCAGCTTCAAGGAACGAGGAAGAGGCTTCATGTTCCAGCTAGAAGGGCAATTTTGGACTCCATTTGCGGGAAAGATAGCTCTGGGAGATGAAAGGAAAATTGGAGGAGAAGCTTTTAGGAAGTCTCGACACTGCCAGGAGTGACATTTTGGAGCACTCTGTGGTCCGGAAAGCACCGAGGGAAATGCAGGAGAGGCTGTGTGCACAGTTGTGAGATCACTGGTGAGAGGAACAGGTGCTGTGGCTCTTCAGGTGTCCCAGGCCAACCCCAACCCCAGCTCCAAAAGTGACATGTTGTCAACAAATGTGTCAATGTCTCTATTGATACATAGAGAGCAGCAGGCTGAGATGTATAGAAAACGTGTTCTGGGTGAAAGGATAGGTAAGTGCTTCACTACAACCAAAGGTTGAGGGTTTGAATCCAGCTGAGTGTGTCTTTGTTATGTCTCACAGTGTAGCTATGAGCTGGAACTTAGTGGCACCTGATAATAACAACAACAACAACAATAGCAGCAGCGTCTGAAGAAGGGACTAGTGCCCTACTTCCAATGTATTTGAAATTCCTATGATGTGCAGTTCTATTCTGACACGTGGAGGGTGGCCACCTGTTGACACCAACTGACAAATGACAACAACAACAACAACGTCATCCTAATAGTTGAGTCAAACCTACTTCCACTGAGTCCATTCCAACTTCTGAAGACCCTATAGGACAGAGCAGAATTTGCTCAAGTGTTCCCAGTCCTCTACATGCTTATGGACTGCAGAGTGCCCTTGTGGGTTTGAACTGGAGAGCTTCTTGATAGTGGTTGAGTACTCACTGCACCAAGAGAAGACAACCAGCACAGTAGCACTTTTAGATGCTGAGAACTTGTCTCTAGCCTTGACTCTTCCCTCATAACTGAGAAAGCTGCCTACTCACAAATTTCCTATTTCAGGGACACCCATTATGATGAATTCAAGATTGCCTAAACTTATCAGTTCAAGGACTATGCTCAAACCCAACTCAACCCAACCCAACCCAACCCAACCCAACCCAACCCAACTCAACCCAACCTAACTTAACCCAACCCAACCTAACTCAACCCAACCTAACTCAACCCAACACAGCCGAATCCACCCCACCCCAGCTGCCCACCTCCACATCACCTCCACTCAAGGCCACTGTATGAGTGGGGGTGGAACTTGAGCGTCAGGGTTTCCACCAGCAGGGTTTTTGTAGAAGTCCAACACCAAGTCTTTGTTCTGAGGTGCTGCCAGGGGGATTTGAGCCGTCAACCTTCTAGTTAGTAGCTGAGTGTGTTCACTGTCCCACCCACCACCCAGGACACCAGGGGAGTCATTACTTGAGGTTCTGTTTCCTCGGCAGCTATAGACAGATGTTCCCTGTTTGGGGAGACAGCAACGATGGAAGCAGGTTTCTGCTGTTGGGGCACTTGAAGGATAAGGGCTGTGACGTGTCACATTGATGATTTCGTTCCTAAGTGTAAGATGCTCCAATTTAGTTGCAAAATGTGAACTATGGAGAAGACCAGCCTTCTTGGGCTGATGGGCACACAGTGATGGGACTCTGGAGACTGTGGCCTTTGACACTCGTCCACCCAGAACTGAACTCCCCCGCAAGCTCGGTCAAACAGCAGAAAAGCCTTAAGGGGAAGACTAACTGTTCCTCCAAACAAATAGCTGTATGACCCACAGAGCAGCATTTGCCCCAAACAGAACTCAGAGGTGTGGAAGGGCAGGGAAGATGGGTGAGTGGAATCAAACGTGGAACCTGGATAGGAAGGCTGAAGGAGTTTGCCCAAAATGAGTATAATTGTTATGAAACAAAACAGGTACACATAGATTGGGAAGTGAGTCTGTGCTGGGAACTCCCCCCAAGCCACAGCAAGCAAACAGTAAGAGCCCAGGTGAGCCGCTTACCTACAGCCCCCAAACAAGGAAGCAAACCAACCTCAGGCTCACAAATGGCAAATCCAATCAGGCCACAGAGACTAAAAGCTTTAAACTGAGTTAAAGCAGCTGTGCACTGAGTGGGCTTTGCCGTCCTCCCTGACCCGCTGGGCCTCTGTCAGTCCAATTTCCTCGTATTCCATTACAGAAAAGGGAGGCTTGCCACAGAGAGCCAGCCACTTTGTGAATAAGGGAGTGAATAAGGGAATGATTGGGAAGTATTAAGAAGCAAGGGATGAATTCATTTTGAAATAGTACTTTCTTTTTGGCCGCTTTTGTAATCATGAAACTTGCTGTGTATCTGAAGGATAGTTGATTAAAAAGCCTTTTTATTACAAGAAAATCAGACTTTCTCTTCCTCTGCCCCCAGGTAGCGAAGGAGGAATTATTGTACTGTACAGGAATTATTGCAAATGATCCCTTCCAACTTGTATTTTTCTCACTTGAGAAAGAGAACTTTAATTACATGTCACACTGTCCCCAGATGCAGCTTCTAAGTCGCCTTCACAGATAATCAGAAAGAAGAATCCAGAAGATCTCGACTGCCACCTATTTCTCTGTGGCCTCCTCTATTCTGGCAACTGTCATCCAGCCTGTTTCCCCCCCTTTTATTTCCTGTAGAAAACAATCACTTTTTTTACAAAAAGTAAGTTTTCACACTGGGGATGAGGGGATTGATTATGTGGTGGCCTGGTGCTGCTGACATTTGAGGAGCTGCGAGGTGAGGGGAGTTGGAGAGCTGATGGCTCACCAGGACAATTAGAGGAAGGGAGCTCTTTACAATGGACTGCCTGGCTTGTTCCGAAACTCAGCACCAGCTCACTAGAGCTTCAGAGCTCCACATGACGCACGGAGCGCCCCAAGAGGCAGGATGGGGTTGTTACAGGCAGGCGAGTTCTGCACTAAGCAGATTAACCCTCTCCTCGCCATTCTGGAGGCTCACCCTCCTCTCCTTGGCTGGTGGAGAACTTGATATACAACCATTCCCAAGGCTCTGTGTGTGTGTGTGTGTGTAAACCCCAAATCTGACTTGACATTGACCTTCTCACTCACACGAGTTGAAGACATTGACCGTGACGTTGACCTCATCACTTACCCAAGTTAAAGAATTCTTTTCTAAAACAAGGCAGCCTGTGCTGGGTTTCTGTAATTTACCGCCAGGAGGATTGGAAGCAAAGGGGGCTCACGTTGGCTAATCAGGGGCTGTCTCTGGTGTGCGATGACCATTCATTCCAAGTTGTCATTATTGTTGGGTGCTGTTGGGTCACTTCCAACTCAAGGTGCTATAATATGACTTGTATCACAAGCAGTCCTATCAATAACAGATGAAAACTACACCTTAGCCAGTGCTATCTCATACTCTCTGCCACACTCAAGCCCGTTGTTGCGGTCACTGTGCCCGCCCATTGCATTGAAGGTCCTTCCACCCCCACCCCAACCCCCTGCCTCTTTTCCAAGCGTAGAGTCTTCCTCTGAGGTCTCCTGACAACGCACCTAATTCTGACCCACAGGACCCTGGATGACAGGACACAGCTGCTCCAGCAGGCTGTCTTGGCTGTGATCCTCACAGGGCTATCGGGCATCTGCCAGTGTGCCACACGGCAGCGCCTGCAGGGCTTTGTGATATTGGAAGCCATGACACAAGACTTTAAAAATGAAAACATGCCCATGGGAGCCGGAGTTTGACCCTGAGTTCATCGTGATTGAATTGAAAGACTCTCAAGAATAGGCTTCATGTGTTAAGCATTAAGGAGTGAAGACAAATAGTTATGAGATGGCATCAAGGACAGCACTTGAAGAAAGCAGAAGACAATTCAGGATAATGAATAAGGAAAATGCCAAAGTGGTGGCAGAAGACACTCCAAAACTTTCTCTAGAACAAAGAGGAACTGAAGTGAAATTCACATAGATTAAGAGAGCTGAACAGAAGATCTCTAAGGGAGGCTTGAGAAGACAAAACAAGTTATCCTCATGGAATGTGCAAAAGCCTGGGGTTGGGAATCCAAAAGGGAGGAGATGCCCAGGCATTTCCCAACTTGGAGGAACGTCAGAAGACCTCAAGCTTTGTGTTGAAATACCCAAGAATTTTATGGACAAAATACTGAGCCACCCAGGAAGCATCTTTTGGTGCATAGTCACCGTACCACACGGGATTGGTCCTTATGTAGCTATTTCAGGAGAGAGTGTATGATTGGGAACCCTTGTAAGTGCAGGAAAGAAGCCCAAGCTATGCTGAAGGCATTGGTAAAAACAAGACTCCGGGAATGTATGGAATACCAGTTGTGTTCTTTCAATATATACAGGTGCAAGTCTGCATGTGGTCTCTGGTGTATGCCAAGAAATTTGGAAGATGACTGCCTGGCCAAAATGTCACTTAGAAGGCTCTAGTGACCCAGGCCATGATACTTTCCTTTGCTTCACATGCACATGGAAAGCAAGACAGGGAATAAAGAAGACTGAAGAAGAGGTGATGACTTTGAATTATGATGGTGGAGAAGAACAGCAAGCATCTCGTGCACTACCAGAATGAACAGCTCTGTCTTAGAAGTTAAATGTAGTCACCACATTCCAGACATGTTACCAGGAGCCCCTGGAGATGCATATTACACTTGGGAAAATAGAGGATCCGTGGAAAAGAGGAAGACCCTCAATGAGATAGACGGATGCTGCAAAACTGGTTTGAAATTAGCTATCCTTGTGAAGAAGGGGCCAGCAGTGACTCGTTTTTTTGTCCACTGGATCCCCTGACTTGGAATAACTGCAGAAGCCTAACAAACACGGTGACAAGAGTGTCAAGTGTTCACAGGAACAGGTCTCTAGATCGTTCCCCTGTGTGACTGCTGAGCGATTCTGGGACGTGCTTTGGCCAATTCTCATCTAAAAGTCCTGGAATTCTATTCTCCCTCTCTTACCCGCTCTCTTCTTGTCGCCCACAAACCTGCTGTCTCCGTGTGGAGAATCTTGAGCTTGCTTTCTGGAGGGTGTGATGATGGTGGAGGGGCTCCAGGTGGCCTGGTCTATCTTGGTCCAGACTATTAACAGATGATGCAGCCGGGTGCACAAGTCAGGGTGAGCCAGGGCTGCACACGTCACCTGAAGCAGACAGCTGATTCATGAGTGACCCTTGCTGAGAGGAAGACCCAACCAACTGACCTTTCAAGCTGAGTGCTTCAAACCACCAAATATTGGGGTTCTTTGTTACACGGCAAAAGCTAACTATCACAGATGCCAGCAGTCAGACTGGCAAGTGTAGAAAAGTTATCTCCTTGTACCTCACAAGTCCTAGGAAGTTTGAGGTCACTAGTTTTCAAAGCAGCAAGGCATTCTTGTTGCTATGGATACCCTATCAAGACACTGGAGTGCAGAGAGAGAGCACGAGTGAGACCTAATGTTGCCTTGGCAACAGGTTGGCATAGCTGCATCTGGTAAAAGATGGGAAATACGAAGAGCAGGGAGAAGGAGACGCGTCTGCTGAGAACGCATCCTCCAGCAAGAGCCTGCCTCTGTCAGAAGCCAGCGCTGCTGAGTAGGGGTCTCCAGCGAGCAGCAAGGCGCTCTTGGCTTTTCTCAGCTGAGGCAGGGAGGATCGCAGCAACTAAGTGGCTCCTTTCTGAGTTTGCAAATTGCTCTCTACCAAGTCTCATCTCAAGGACCTGAGCCCCTCAAGCTGAGAAGGAACTGAAAACAACCAAAACCCACTTCCATTATGCAATTCCAGCTCTGGCAACCCTCCCCAGAGTTTGAAGTTGTAGATTTTAATGGGAAGAGTTTCCCTCCCTCATCTTCCTCCTGCTGAGAGGTTGGTGGATTTGAACCACTGGCCTTTGGGTTAATGCAGCCCAGCACACAACACATTTTACCACCATGGCTCCTAGAAAGGGCATCCATTCCTCTCTCCTGCAGAGAGGGACACTGAGGCTCAGAGAGGGAAGGGGCACCTCAAGGCTGGGCATGGTGTGAGGTGTCTGGTGCAGTACACTGGCTACGTGTGCAGATCCAGGCGCAGTTAGGCCTAGGACTGGTCTTGGTGACACTGCCTGTAACTGAGTGACATTATACAAACCAGCTGGTCTCCCAGACTCTAAGAGAAGGGGGTTAGGGTAGTATTGATCTCAGAGGCGGCTCAGTGAGCTGATACACAACACCCACTGAGCACGGTGGGCCGGAGAGGAGCGTGCAGTGCGTCACCACCAGCCCACTGCCATCAGCCTGTTCCCACTCACATCGCTCTCCAACAAGTTCCCAAGGCTGTGTCTCTTTATGAGAGGAGGCTGCCTCATCTTTCCCCCATGGAGCGACTGCTGGATTTGAACCCCCGACCTTTTGGTTAGCAGAACAATACATAACACTCAATGTCACCAAGACTCCTCTGCAAGCATTTTTTTTCTCTTTCTTTTACTATTATCGTGTCTGTTACTATTATCCCGAGAGCTCTTCTGCAGAGTGACCGAATCCTGGGGAAGCCTGCCTGGGTCTGTGGTCTCAGACGCGGTGGTTCCCCACAAGATGCCCGTGTTGCTGTTGGTACACTGAAGTGTGGTTTGTGGGACTTGGACTTTGCAGAGCAGAGGTGTCTTTGGCTTCCTCTGCTCTTAACCCCGTAGGTGAGTGAGGCGACTGTTAGTCCAGGAAAAAACCGGGCCTGGGGCTGTTTCCACAATTTCCCAGGTCCCCAAGGCTCCATCTCCCCCAGACCAAAGCTCAGCCCCCTCATACGCATCCTCATCCCCCCCTGCGGTGGCCCCCATACAATGGTGCCCCCCTACAATGGCGCATCCATACAGGTGGCCCAGATGTTGGATTTAATGCACCAGAGGAAGAGAGTATGGGGGCATCTGCTTATGAGACTGGTTCTCCAACTGGGCCTGGAAATTATATACACAGCAAGCCGACTGGGCAAAGACTGGTCTGTTTGGAGGCCCACGCCCATGTGCACCTCCTGTCTCACCTGTGGCCCTCTGGTGATGGCCAGGAGGGGTGTAAGAGGCCCTGGGGCTGGTGGACTCTCTTGTCCAGCCTAAGTGAGATGGACCAGGGCCTCCAAAACGTCCCCACAACTTGCTGCGGAGCCTGGCTTTGGTGAATGTGGTTGGGGACGAGGTGCCTCTGAAGGTGAGATAAGCAATAGTGTGGAGGCAGGTCCATCAGGGCTGACGGAAACTCTTCAAAAGACCCCAAACCCAATTGCTGTCAAGTTAACTTCTGGTGACCACGTGTGTCATAGCAGAACTATGCTTCATAAAGTGTTCAAAAAACAACCAACTCGTTCTTGTGTTACTTGATTTTATTTTGTTGTTAAAAGATACCCACAGCCAACCACACCCATTCACTGCTGTCCCATAAGCGGCTCGGTGGCCCTGTGATATTCTTGGAACCGTGTGTCCACCCACACCCTCCTTCTCATGGCTGTCCCCCCTCATCCACACATACTGACCACCAAGCGTCCGATCTGCTCTTCCTGGTTGCTGGGGTCACTTTGATCCACTAGCAACCTTCTCCTCAGCTAATCTTAACTGTCACTGGAGTTTTCGGTTTCAGGTATAAAGAAGATCGCAGGGTAGGGGTTTTGAGCTTTCCCTGAAAAACACACAGCCCATTGCCCGTCGTGGGGTAACCGACTCACCAGGGAGCCTCTAGCAGGTTTGCAGAGGCTCTAAATCACCCGGGAGGAAATGGCCCACGTCCCCTGGGGCAGCCACAGGTGGATTTGAACTGCCATCGAGGTGTCGGCTTTGGGTGGTCAGCACAGCTTCCTCGGGTGTCCGGCTGATGATTCTTTCAGATATAGCCTTTCCTCTGAGCCACCTCTGAGACCGATCAAAACCACTAACCTTTTTTCTCCCGTACTCTGATTTATTTACAAAGTTTGAATACACTGTTTTTCACAAGAGTTCCTTCCCATTTCCTTCACCCCACCCACCCATCGAATTGTATGATTAACACCCTACCCCCATCTTCACCCCTCTATTACCACTCTCCCCCTCTCACTTGGATTCTCATACTCATTCTACAATGATGGTTTTTTACAGTATTTGTCCTTGTGAGACTGAGTTAGTTCACTCAGCATAGTGCTCTCTGGTCCCTCCCAAGTTATTATAGGTAAGTAATTTACAAAATGAATGCTCCCGCGTGCTGCATAGTATTCCATTGTGTGAATGTACCATAATTTCTCAATCCATTTGTTTGTGGTTGGAAATCTGGGCTGTTCCCATGTCCTTGTGACTGTGAATAAGGCTGCTATGAACACTGATGTACGGGTCTTTGTTTGAGACTCAGTTCTTATTTTGTTGGGTTATATTCCAAGTAATGGAATAGCTGTATCATATGTCATTTTTGTGTTCAGTTTTTTGAGGAAGTGCCAAGCTGCCTTGCAGAGTTGAACCACTAACCTTTTGACTGGTGGCCCGGCATGTCCATGCAGGGTCTTGGTGGTGGGCGGTGATTTGGAATAGGATAATGTGGTCAAGTGAAGTGGATGACTGGCCAATCCCATGTGATGGGGTGCACTTGGTGTTCTAGAACCTTCCATGCTGACCCCCAGTGACAGATCTTGCTTTCCCTTGGTTATTTCTGTCCCAGACCTTGGCTTAGCAGCAGCATTTCTGGGATCCACTCAGGCCCCTCCATCCTGCATACTCAATGTGGGTGGCAGCTGTGAGGCTTGACTTCTAACTGGCTCAGCCTGGACGCAGGCCTGGTACCATCACTGTGCTGCTCAGGCCATGCCGTGAAGGTCAGCATAACAGGGTCAGGTGAGGGAAGGAACAGTGCAGCGGTGTCAGGTCAGAACAGTCTGAGTTGGTGGCAAAGTCAGGTGATTGCCCTGGAGCTCAGAGGGAGCAAACTTTCCTGCCGGCCGCTCACCTGGGGGACTGGGCAGGGGGAAGGCCTGGTCTGTTCGCATTCTCTGGCTCCAGCCCTCGGGCCAATTCACGAGCCTCACTGGCAAAGGAAACCAGTCGCTCTGCTGGGGGCTTGCCTTGCTTCTTGTTAGTACAGCCTGGCTGCAAACACAGCTGGGCGCAGACTCTGATTCGGAATAAAACCACTGCCTCCCTGTCCCCTGGGAGTGCCAACTGGTGCCAAGGAGGGTTTGTTTTTTGTCCCTGTCTTGCCATCTGTCTTCATGCTGCTGGTCCAAGTTCTGGAATAATTCAGGCTCCACCATCATGATTAATTGTGGACCTGGCTTTTCACAGAAGCCAAATTCTTGGTAGGGGCCTTCGAGACAACAGAAAGAAGCTCCTTAGGGGAGGGGCCTCCTTGTTCACTGAGCTCGCCAGCCCACAGGGAGAAGGTTGGCAAGACCTGTTAGAAAAAGACTGGAGTCTCCTCCCACAAGAAGAGTGTGGGAGGTGCAGCGATTAAGTGCACAGCTGCTAACAAAAAGGTCGGTGGTTCAAACCCGTCTGAAAGACTAACCATTTGCTCTTGTAAAGATGGTGGCTTTGGGGATCCCATTAGGCAGTCCTGCGCTGACCTCTGGGAACCCTGTGAATCAGACCCCAACAACAGTGAAAGCTGGGCCTTACAGAGTCTTCTTAAGGGACATCACTGCTGTGACAGCTGCAGGTAGTGCTGGCCACTGCTCCCCATTTTGCCTTTTGGAACCTCTCTTTGGTTTGGGAGGCAACCCTCCTTCATGGTGCGAAGGCAACTGGGAAGAAGACCGCCATCCTCAAATAGAGTGGGCACTGTGGATAGGGCCTTTGACCCCGGCCAGGTATGAAGGGAGCATGTGTGTTGCAGGTCTGATCAAGAAGGTACAAGATGGTGACTGCTTTTGAAAAATGGTTCTGTGAAAGTGGGGAAAAAAGAAGGGCATCTCTTTTCTTTGAGTGAACATTTCCAGGCCCAGAAATGATTCCCCGAGTGGCACTAGTCGTCTTGTGGTAGTGATGGCCCGAGGACCCAGCTGACCTCAGGGATGCAGGTCTGGAGTGATGGAGAGGACCAGGCTTCTCTCAGGAACCCCTGAGCCATGTGTCCCATCCCTGGCCAAGCCCTTTTGGAGGACTTCTTGGTATGATAAATTGTCAGCGTTGGGTGCCATTGGGTCATTTCAGCTCACAATGACCCTAGGCACAGCAGAACACGGTCCCATCCGGCACCCTATCACAGCTGGTTCTGGGTGTGAACCCATCGCTGCAGCCACTGTGCCAATTCCCTTGGCCAAGGAGCTCCCCCTCTTCTGCTGACCTTCTGCTTTCAAGGAGGATTAGCCCAGTGTTGCAGCCGCTGTGCTAATCCAGCTCA
>NW_006399943.1:1692913-1695561 GCF_000299155.1 Elephantulus edwardii
TCTCCTCTCCTCTCCTCTTCTCTCTCTCTCTCTCTCTCTCTCTCTCTCTCTCTCTCTCTCTCTCCTTCAACAACACGGTGAAAAGCCCTTGCTATTTCATCCACTTTGATGTCCAGTTCCTGTTATCTCAGACCCGGGCACCCTGTGTCTTGGCCCTCTGGGAATGCTCTGTGGACCAGCATCAGTGCCATCCCCTGGAAGCCGACTAGAGAGGCAGAGTCAGCCACACCCAAACCCCCAGAATCCAATTCTGAATGTCAGTGAGGACCAGGATGGTTCCGGGGCAGGTCCATGTTTGAGAAGCTCAACCCTAAGGGGCGTCCACTTTTCTAACCAAGCTTTACTAGGGATGACCTTTCACGCAGACATGTACTTGATTTTGGTGGTAAGATACCACAAAGGAGCCCTGGTGGTGCAGAGATGAAGCACTCTCTGGAACCCATCACAACAACAACAAAATACAGACAGAAAGTTTGCCATTTTGATGGTTTTAGAACATGCAATTCAACGCTATTAATTTGTTATAGTTTTTGCTATCTTCCTCCTCCTCCTCCTCCTCCTCCTCACTAGTTCCAGTTTTCCATCTCCCCACAGGGCCACTCAGTATTTCTTTAATATTAACTCCATTCTACCCACCACGTTTAGTTCTTAACAGCCACTGATGAAGTCTAGTCTCTACTCATTTGCCGAGTCTGAACCTCTCACATAAGTGAAATCAGACGTTACTTGTTCTTTTTGTATCTGGCTCATTTCCCAGCATAATGTTTTCAAGGCTCATCCATGCTGTAGCAGGCGTCAGGCCTTTATTTCTCTTTATGACTGAGTAAAAAAAAAAGTGAATCTTTCCCGCTTTTGTTTGACTTGGGTCTTGAGTCCACATCAATAGGAACAGAGAGAGCCCGCGATGGAGCAACCTTGATTCCTCTCTAACGGCTTCACTGGCCGTGAACCCATGTCTCAGGAACTCAGCGCGTTGTGGAAATCTGCTACAACGATGTCTTCAAAATGTGGAAGAACAGAGATGTCACTTCAAAGAGTAAAACACACCAGCCCAAACCATGGTCTTTCAACAGCCTTATATTCATGCACGTGAAAATTGGGTCACAAAGAATGAAGACCAAATAAAGACGGATGCCTTGGGATGATGGTGTTAACAGGAACGTTGACTATCCAATGGGCTGCTAGAAGAAGGTGACCTTGTTTTGGAAGATGTATATCCAGAAAACTCCTTTAAAGTGAGAGTAATGAAGCTTCAGTTCACATACTTGGTGAAAAGACACATACTTGGTGAAAACCAGCATCAGCCAAATAGACAAAGATCCTCAATGATACAGATTGATTGAGTGGTATCAACAATGGGCTCAAACCTAGCAGTGACCGTGAATATGGCCCTGGGCCGGGCGAATTTGCATTGTTTACACAGGTCTGCTATGAGTGGGAGTCAATTCAACAGCACCTAACAACAGTCACAGCGTCGCAGTGTGGGGCGAGACCACACTGTGTTTGTCTGCTCGTTTGGTTGGTGATGGGTACCTGGGCTGCTTCCACCCTTTGCATCCTGTGAGCGGCTCTCCCATAAACACTCAAGGACAAGATTTTGGTTTTGGTGCCAGTGAGCTCGATTTCTCCCCAGACAGATGTAGATGTTGGATCCTAGAGTCAGACGTGACCATCTCAACTATCTAGGTCAAGATTTTGCATCAAAGAACTAAAAAGATGCAGGTCCTGGGCCAGTTTCTCAAAGAAAAGGAAAAATATGACAGAATTGTTGACTAATTTCTGCTATTCTCTGATCATTGTTCATCAACTCAGATTTGAGTGTGGCATTGATTTTGATTCAAAGTGCAAGAGCTGTAAAAACTCGTTAATTCAAGCCTTGCCAATTTTGAAGCGACCATTTAAATTGAAGCCAGGCTGAGGGGTGACTGGGATAGAGAAGGACGGAGAGCAGACTGTTTTTTAAGGACCTGAGCTTCCCAGGTGGAGGCAATGAGATGCTTCCAATTATAAAGGAACCTTGGTGTTTTCAAGTTCAGCAGGAACTGCACTTGAAAATCAATCCATCAACAAATAATTATTGACTGTCCTTCATATACAAACCCCTGGCTGGTAGGACACACTTTGTTAGGAGTTACTTTTAATCATCACCCACGCTGGAAAGTAACAAATTTCTTTAGGAAATGCAATTTCCTAAACAGTCTGTGTTCCTGTCTTTGGCCAGCCTCCCTGGGTGCCCCGGACTCTGGCCGCTCTCATTGACGTAAGCGCTTTGCTCTTACATTTTTCTCTCTTTCTCTCCCATGTAGTTAATTTCCTCTCTCATGCTGTTCAATAACTTGTTATTTCAACCATCTTAAGAAAAAACATTGTTGTCTTGATCTTGTACCCTCTTTCAGCCAACAACCTGTTTCTCAGTTCTCCTTTTTTGAAAACGTTTTCAGAGTTGACCGGATGCCTCTGCATCTCTATGTGCCCCCTCTACCCACCTGCTCTCCTTTCTCGTTCAAGTCCACCGTTTCCGTTTTCAGCTTTCATCCCCACCACACCATCCATGCGCCTCAACCCACCACACCGTCCATGCGCCTCAACCCACCACACCGTCCACGCGCCTCAACCCACCACACCGTCCATGCGCCTCAACCCACCAC
>NW_006399943.1:1695951-1734362 GCF_000299155.1 Elephantulus edwardii
GCCTCAACCCACCACACCGTCCATGCACCTCAACCCACCACACCATCCACGCGCCTCAACCCACCACACCGTCCACGTGCCTCTCTTCAGACTTGCTAGATCTAAGTTGAGGGCAAGAGTGGATCTTTCCTTCCAGGCTGGAGATGCTGATTCAATTCCTGGCGGTAGATATCTGTGTGCCTCATGCCTAGTCTTGATGGGAGCCTCCTCCCAGCAGACTGTGGGATGTCACAGACACTGGCCATTGTCATGAGGAAGACACATGGGCAATGAAGCCACCACTTGGGGAGGAGTTGTGAGTGATTTTAGGTATATTACTTATGACAAAACCATAGCTGGAAACTATTAACTTTGATTAGTATTTTAAAAGAAGGAATATTTTTATGTTGTTGAGAACAGTGGTAGTAGAACATCTGGTAAGTCAGGAGCTTCTAGGAGAATAACTCAGTAACATCGACAACATTCATTTCCACCTCCTTTTCCAGATGACTCCTTCTGTATCAACATAAGCTATGTTAGTGATCTCTGCGGTTCCCATCTAACCTTTATAAGTACTATTGTCACTTTGATCCTGTAGAGATTGATATTGAAAGGGCACTATGCAGGAAAGATGGCAGACATTCTTTATTAATTAAGCTAAACCACTGGTTGATTTTCAGGAGACCTAAGAGGATACTTTTGATTTACAAGATTATCTCATGTCAATAGCTGTAAGGCTCCACCATCCAGCCTGCATGGCTTTAGAAAGTCAGACACATGCACACCCATGTTTATTGCAGCTCTGTTCACAATAGCAAGGAGCTGGAAACAACCTGAGTGCCCATCAACAAACAAATGAATAGAGAAGCTGTCATATATTCACACATGGAATACTACGCTGCATTGAAAAACAAGGAACTCATGCAATATTATACAAAATGGGTGACTCTGTAGGACATTATGCTGAGTGAAATATCTCAGTTACAAAAAAGACAAATACTGCATAGTGCCACTGTTGTAAAGCGGGACTGAGATTGGGGTTGGGGGGAGACTGAGAAAGATGAGATAAATAATGTTTCTTGCATTGAAACAGATGAGGGAGAAAACTGCTTAAAAGGGATATGTGATTAGGTATTATTGTCATGACGGGAGTCCAGAACGAAGGCTGCTTAATGGAGTGGACTTGGAGGGAGGGATTGTCTAACAATGCAATAATTTTTCTTTTACTTTTCAAAGAGAAGAGCGAATTGGGGGGTGGGGAGGGATGGGCAGGGAGAAAAGTGCAGCAATGAATGAATGGAAATCCAAAGTCTCTCTAAATTTTCATTAAAAATAATAATAATAATAATAAACTTTTGAACCACCAAAAAAAAAAGAAAAAATGACTAGTATATGCTGGTGTCTAGGTAACTGATGGAGAGACATTCTTGCAGTTGAGATAGATTTGAATACAATTAACATACTGAGTACAACTCCACAACCCTGCCGAGAAATAATAAACACATGTCAAGTAGCAAATGAAAAAAATAAGTCAGTCAGACACCATGGTAATTTGAAGTTACGTGCTACATTCCCCCCCCCCTTTTGATTACACTTGAATGTGCTTTGACCAATGTACACACCTGGGTGTGCACATGAACACCACCACCAGGACAGAGACATGCCCATCACCCTAGAAAACACTCCTACCATTTTTCCAAGAGAAGCTAGACGACATTTGCCGTGCACGGTCAGGGAAAGGCTGTCTGAAGAAGTGGTATCTGAGCAGAGACCGGAGGAACAGGGCCAAAGGAGAGGAGGGAGTGAAAATGTGAACAGCCACAGAGCCAGGAGACGAGTCCAGCTGCTGAGGGTTGAATCTGCAGCAGTCACAGGAGGTGGGCACCGATGCTGCTCTGAGGGGGCACTGGGAGGGTGGGCAAAGGCTCAAGGTGTGTGATCAGTCCTGAGATGACGGGAGCTTAACTGCAGAAGTGGTAGGAAACGGCCTGCTTTTAGATGTCATTTAATTTTTTTTCTCTGTTTTAGACTTGTTGTTTTTGTTATGTGCCGTTGAGTCATTTGTGACTCATAGCGACCTTATGTACAACAGCCCTAAACCCTGCTCTATCCTGTGCCAATCACATTGCCTCTGACACACCCATCCCGATTACCCACTGAATGAATCCATCTCGTAGAGGGCCTTCCCCTCCTGTGCTGTCCTTCCTCCCTCCCAAGCATGATGTCCCTCTCCAAGGACCTGTCTCTCCTTACAACATGTCCAAAGTATGTCAGACGAAGCCCCAGAATCCTTGCCTCCAAAGAGTAGCCCAGTTTAACCCTCTCCAGGATGAATCTGTTTGTTTTCTTGGCAGTCCATGGTGTATTCAATACTCTTCTCCAGCACCACAGCTCAAAGGCATCAATTCTCCTTCTATCCTCCCTAGTCATTGTCCAACTCTCTGATGCATAACAAGTGATTGCAAAGACCATGGACTGTATCAGGCACACCTTAGTCTCCAGAGAGACACCATTGCTCTTGAGTGCTTTGGAGAGGTCCCTAACAGCAGACTTTCCCCATCATGATACATTTTTTTTAATTTCCTGGCTGCTGGTGCTAAGAGTGTTGACCGTGGAGCCGAGCAAACTGAAGCTGTGAACAATCTCAATCTCTTTGCCATCCATCCTGATGCTACCAATTGGTCCAGTGGTGAGAATCTTTGTCTTATTGACATTGAGCCTCAGTCCATACTGAAGGCTGCAGTCCCTGACCCTTCACAGCAAGTGCATAAGGTCCTCCTCAATTTGAGCAAGCAGGGTTGTGTCATCTGCATAATGCAGATTGTTAATAGATCTTCCACCAATCCTGACTCCACACTTCTCCTCATAGAGCCCAGCCTCCCGGATAATCTATTCTGCATATAGGTTGAAAAGGCATGGAGCTAGGACACATCCCTGGTGCACACCCTTCCCAATTTTGAGCCATGCAGTGTTACCCTGCTCTGTTCTGATGACTGCCTCTTGGTCCTAGTATAGGTTTCACATTTGCACGATTAAATGTTCTGGGATTCCCATTTTTCTCTAAGTCAGCCACAGTTTGTTATGATCCACACAGTCAAACGCCTTTGCATAATCAATGAAACAGATAGACATTCTTCTGGTATTACACACTCAAAAATAAAACCAAAGCACTCCTCCCTCCCATATCCCACAAAACGTACCTCGCATCATCAGTTTGATAATTTGATTAGCATTCAGAACAACCTTACAGGACAGAGTGAAACTGCATCCCCACCCCCACCCCCCGGTTCCTGGGATGTGGGTCTTGACACGAGGAGATGGCTGAGTTTGAGAGATGGTGTATTTGAATGAACCACCACTGGGTCTTTGGGTTAACAGCTCAGCACTTAACCGACTGTGCCACCAGGTGCTCTTTAGACTCTCAAGAAGTTGCAAAAACAGTACAGAGAGTGCAGCACCCTGGTCTCCCCAAGCTGGTGGCTTATGTAACCACAGTACTTGACCAAGATTTGAACTGCCAATCTTTCGGTCTACAGCTGATTGCAAAGCTGCTTGCCCTCCAGGGACCTTCTCACATGTTAAAGGCACTTGGATGATTCTGAGGACTCAGTAGATGGCAGAGTTGGTGAAGATCCCGGGTTGAAAAGTGTGGGGTGTGAAGACCTTGGTGGTGCAGGGATCACGAGCTGCAGGGGAGAAGACAACCGTCTGCTCTGGTCTCATCCAACACAAAGGCCTGGGACGCCCCACGTGCAGCTCTCCTCTGTCACGTGGGGTCACCGTGAGTCAGGACTGAACCCGAGACTTCCACACCCCACAGGTACTAACAGGGACAGGCTGTAGGATGGTGAGTAGAAGTTCTGTACTGTAAGGAGCCCGAGAGGTACAGTGACTAAGATCAATGGTTCAAACCCACCCCTGCTCTGAGTGAGAATGACGGCGCATTCTGCTTTCGTAAAGATTACCAGGACCTGTGAGACAGTTCTCTTCTGTCATACAGGAAGACTTTGGGTTGTAACGGACCCCACAGAGGTGGAATGGGCTTGGTGTTTAGGAGTATGGAACCAGAGGAGGTTGGGCACTGTGGTTAAAATGCTTGGCTGTAAGAGGAAAGGTTGATGGTTTAAACCCACCAGCTGCTCTGGGGGAGAAAATGAAGCAGCTGCTTCCAAAAAGGTTTTCAGCCTTGAAAACCCCGAGGTACGGTTCTCCACCCCACAAGGCAGCTATGAGTCGGAGTTGACGTCACGCAGCGGGTCCGGTTTGCTCACGTTGTTTGGCATTCCCAGTGACAAGCATTCAGTGGCTAAGGGCAGTTCAAAGGCACCTGCGGCTTCGAGGGTTACAGTCCGTGGGGCAGATCCGCTCTGAGAGGAGCTGGGACAGGGCTGGACTGCGCTGTGGACCTGGTCGAAGGCGCAGGCTGAGCTCACAGCGCTTGGACCGAGTGTGTGTGCAGATAACAGCGAACTCACCTCGTGGCCTTGGTTCCTCATCTACTTCATGGGGGTGAAAGCAGAGCTTTTCACACAGGCCTAGGGGGGCGCAGCTGGGTGACCCCGGAAACTCTGCTGTCATTACAAAGGTGGGGGATGCCTGTGAGGGATGTGGCTGGGGCTGGATGCACTTGCCTGGCCTTGGCCTTGCTCACCCTGACCCTCCCTCCTGTGTTTTTCCAACAGGATGTGAAGCCCTTGGCCCCCGGGAGCTGTGGGTTTCTGAGTGTGAAAGGCCCCCTCATTCCGGGGGCTTGACCTGGGCCACTGGGGCCCCAAGTGCTGAGCAAACAGTCACCTGATGTGGGGCCTTCCACCTACACATCTGTGACCAGGCCAGGAAGCATGTCCGGGTTCAGGCTCCACGTCTCCTGGGAATAGCCGGGCTTTGTGCAGGGCCGGTGGGCATGCCCAACGTAATGTTTGAAAAGTCTCCTGGAGAAGATGTGCTATTAGAGCTGCTGGTGGCAGGAGGGACCCAAACTTGACTCAGAGACGAGTCAGAGCTCCCAACTCTCTGTGGCCGTGGACATGCAGGGGCTGGGCGTTTGCTGGGTTAGGTGGACGAGCCAGTGTTCAAGGCTATTTTCAGTTTTCCACTTTGAGGAGAGGGGAGCCCCAGCCCCAGATCTGGCCGAGGCTCCAGTTTGACACACATTCTAGACATGTGACTCAGATGTCACATCTACTCCAGGTATGCATAGAGGGACTGAACAGCTTCCAACCTAATCAGTGACGTCAGCATGAGTGAGGCCCGCACCCAGAGGTGCTCATTAATGCCTGATAACACGGAAGATCTACCCTCCAACCAGTCTCCTCTTCCCCTGAGGACAGGGTCACTGCTGTGGCCATGGAGCCAGTCCACAGCTCACAGTGACCCCCTGACCCCAGCAGAAGGAACAGGTACTGCGTCCTGAACCAGCCCCTTGACTGTGAATCAAACACGCGAGTCATGCCTTTCCTCGGTTGGTTTTTGAAAGCAGATCACCAGGCCTTTCTTCTTGGTCTATCTTGGCCTGGAAGCTCTGCTGAAACCTGTTGTGCCTCACAACAAACAAGCTTCCATGAGACACAAAAGTCTCACCATAGGAGATGAGAATTCTGCCCGGCCCCACCAAAACATCTCTGGAGGACAGAATGTGTGCTCCAAATGTTTGTTGTTGTTGTTGTTAGGTGCCGTGGAGTAAACTGTGATTCACAGTGACCCTGTGGCTTACAGCTAGGAACCCTGCACTGTCCGGTGCCTTCCTCACTACCTCCACTGTGCCAAAGCCCACTGTTACCATCGCCATCCCTTCAGCTCAAGGGGAACCTCCCTCAGGTTCTGAGGCAGCCAGCCTTTCTGAGAGGAAATGGTCCACTTCCCCGAAGGCAGCTGGTAGATTCAAACTGCCGACATAACCCAGCTGCAGCCCCGCAGATGATGTGCTGTTACCTGTCCCCTTGGCTGTCCATGCTGCATTCAATACTTCACGAGCTCTACCATCCAAAGGCAACAGTTCTTTGGTCTTCCTTATTCATTGTCCAACTCACATACGAAGCAACTGAGAATAGCCTGGCTTGGATCAGGCACTCCTGAGTCTTCAAACTGACATCCTTGCTCCTGAATTCTGTCAGGAAGTCCTTGGCAGATCTGCTTGATGATGTCATTATTCCGTGATTAGCCCGTGATAATGGTCCCCTGCTATTTCTAAGGTTTTCACTGGGCAATTTTTTTTTAGAAGTACACCCCCAGACCTTCCTTTCTAATCTCACTAGGTCTGGGAGCTCTGCTGGAATCTGTCCACCACGGGCGACCTGACTGGAATCTGAAATAATGACAGCAGAACGTTCAGCGTCACGGTCGCACCCAAGCCTCTACAGTGTGACCACGTGATGGACGAAGGGAGCCACTCTCAAGGGAAAAGTTCTAGATGCTTCGTTACCATCTCAGTACTGCCAAGTGTTCTCTGAACAGTGGAGGCCCTGGTTGGCGCAAATGGTCAACACTCAGCTGCTCACTGGAAGATCAGAAGTGCAAATCCACTCAGACGTGCCTCAGAAGGAAAGCCTGCTTGCCGGCCTCCGGGAGATGACAGGCGTTGGAAATGCTGCAGCGTACCTCTACACGACACACGGGGTCACCGTGCTTGGAACGGGCTTGATGGTGAACGGCAGGCTTTCTTGGGACAGAAACACAGTCATTTTACATGTTTGTTTATGGGGCGGGGGTGGAGCCTGTTTCCTAGCAGCTGAACCAACCATGCTGTGTGGGTACCATCTAGTCAGAACCGACCCACAGCTGACCCTCCAGGCCACTGGGCCACCAGAGCCCCCTGCCACTGACCACGAACAGTGTCCCTTTCTCAATTTGTTGCTCGTCTGAAAGAAGAGAATGACTGACACCTTGAGTTGATTTGCTCTTGTTTGTGTATCTGAGGGAGGTACCATCTTTTCCGTACTGCCTGGACATTTGAAATGTCTCTGGAAAGCTACCTACATGTTTGGGTGCCTTATCTCTAGCTCACTTTTCTGTGACCCCTGGATTGCTAAGCTGAAACCCAATTCTCTGCAGACCCAAACTTAGGCATCACAGAGGTGGGGACTGGGAGCTGGGTAGGAATGAGGCCTCTACCTCCAGCCACCTGAGCCTGGCTGAGCTCAGCAGAAAGCCGGCCTCAGGCCTGGCCCCACTGAAGTGCCCAGGGCCGTATGAGCACTGAGCTGCTGACCACAGCTGGCAGCCTCTCTGCTGAGGTGTTAGAGTTTATTCAGGCTTTAGCGGTGCAGGACGTCCATGGGGGTTGCTGGGCAGCGCTGAGCTTGATTTTCCAGGAGAAAAACATGCCTCGTCTGTCAAACTCTCGCCCCAGGTTGATGTTTCAGATGATTTAAAGCCACATATGTGAAGGTGGGTCAGCATAGCGGCAGCTCTGTTTCAACCTGGTGACCCTTCTTGCGGGCAGACCAGGTGGCCCCTGTGTGGGTCCATCTGGTAGTTTCCAGGAAGCAAAGAGAACAGAAAGCATCGTGCACGGTTCCGGATGGAGCCTGGGGCTGGAGCCAAGCTCATGCACTTGGCCATTGGCTGAAAGCAGGTGGAGCCCACCCGGAGGAAGCTCGAGAAACAGCCTGGACGTCAAGTTCCAGTGGACATCTAGTCACCGAAGGACCTGGGGAGCCCGGTCCTGTGCAGGGTCACACAGTGTCCATGGGAGTCAGAGCCCACAGCCCAGCAACTTGTCCGGTTATCGCTGTGAATGTGGGACAGGCCACATGTCCCACCACCTGTGTGCCAGCTCACTGTCTTGTAGTGGCTTGTGTGCTGCTGTGATCCCAGAAGCCACCGGTATTACAAACACCAGTGAGGCCATCCGGGACAGCGGAGTGTATGTGTGTGTGTCACGTGTCTTCAGGTCTCCTAGTCTGAGACAGACAACCAGAGTATCTACTTCTGTAAAACGAGTGAACACACTGGCCCACACAGAACATTGTCTGACACAGTGCCGGAAGGGAGAGGGACCCATGGCTTGGAAGACACACAAAAAGCAACAAGGACGCAGCATATGTGACCGAGAGGATGGCGTGGGTCTGGGCAATGTTCTGTTCTATTGGACACGAGCTCCCCACAGGCCACAGTCAACTAACTGGACAGCAACTGAAACATTTTGTGAGGCCCGCAATTGTGGATGGAACCCCCTCTTGCTTGGAATCTCTTTTCTTTCCCTTTCTGTCTCGTCTTTCTCCCACGTCTCTCCGTCTTTCTGCTTCACATCAGGCCCACTCAGATAAAGCAAGGTCATCTCCGAACTTTAATATCGGCTTGTTGTTATTGTTAGGTGCTTTCGAGGTGGCTCACAGTGACCCCATGAACCTCAGAAGACAGTACACCTGGCCCCACACCCTCCCCAGGCTCACTGCTGTATGTGGACCCAGAGCTGCGGCCATGGTGTCAGCTTACCTCATCGAAGGCCCTCTTCTCTTTGGCCGACTCTGCTTTACCGAACACGAGGTCCATCAGTCTCCCCTGAAAACACGAGCTGAAGCACTCTGGCCACATTTCTTCCAGGATAGCTTTGTCCCTTCTTCCGGGAGTCCTGTGTGTAGTTAATATTCATCACTGACAAGTCACTTGGTATCTGTAATCCCATCTGCAAGTCCCTTTATGCAAAACTCGCCTTAAAGTTTGATTCAACAGCCAGCGAACCAAGTTCATGTGGACACGGCTTTGGATTCCTGCTTTCGGCAGCCACTGAGAAAGCCACTGGAGAGGCCACGTGCAGACTCTGTCCTGTTTGCTCTGGAACCCAAGCCTCACACGGTAACCAGCAGCCCCTGCACACAGATATGCTCCCCGGAAGCTGCAGGATCCCTCTGTGGTAAACTCTGTAGCTCCCTCTTGATTTCAGGGCAAAAATTCTCCCTGCTCTGACCACCCATCCTAATAGATATCTGGTCCATTTCAAGAGGAAGTGTTGGGATTTGGTCTTATTCTTTTCTTCCCTCCCTTACCAGACTTTAAACCCTGGATTGACAACACAGTGGGGAAAGTTGTTCCCAATATTCCCTTTCCTTTCCGTCTTATAATAAAAGATCCTTTCATTTACAGCAGGGCATAGAGTCATCCAGAATAAAAATGAAACTATCCAGCTTCTCTTGAAGTTAGGCATGTGTGGATAAGTGCTGACCAAACAGTCATGAGCAGGGACAAGTGGTATCACTTATACATCCAGCCTTGACACTTGCCGTGGAGGGAGCAGGGCTCTACCTTGGACCATATGAACTTGGCACACGTAGGTGTGCCAGTGTAACTCATCAGAGAGGGCTTGGAGACTTGGATCTTTGATTTCGTAGCAATGACTATGTGTGACTGGACAGGTTATATGTTGTTGCTGTTATGTGCCGTTGAGTTGCATGCGACTCATAGCCACCCTATGTACAACAGCTCTAAATCCTGCTCTGTCCTGTGCCAATCGCACTGCCTCTGACACATCCATCCCGATTACCTCAGTCACTGAATCAATCCACCTCACAGAGGGCCTTCCCCCGCTCCGCTGTCCCTCCACCCTCCCAAGAATGACGTCCCTCTCCAAGGACTGGTCCCTCCTTGCAACATGTCCAAAGTATGTTAGACGGAGCCTCAGAATCCTTGCCTCCAAGGAGCAGCCCGGTTTAACCCTTTCCAGGACGAATCTGTTTGTTTTCCTAGCAGACATAGCTTTTAAAGCCTCTAGTGTTAGTTAGATCTAGGAAGTGGTGCCTCTGAACTGTGGTGCTGGCAAAGAATATTGAATGTACTATGGAACCTCAAAGGAATATATCAATCTGTCTTGGATGAAAGGCAAGCAGAGTGGTCCATAGGAGCAAGGTGGGTGAGGCTCAGTCTCACATAACATGCTTTGGGTGTGTTAATGGGAGGAGATGGTCCCTGGGGAGAGACATCACGCTTGGAAAAAGGCACGGTTGGTGAAAAACAGGGCACAGTGAGATGGATTGACACAGGACTGAGACAACGGCTATAGTAAGCTCAGCAGTGAGGCTGTGCAGGACCGAGCAGTGTTTGTTCTGTTGCTTGTGGGGTTTCTGAGTTGGAGACTACTTGGTGCAAACTAACAACAGTGCAACAATTGAAATGCTTGGCCGCTAAACAAAAGGTTGATGGTTCAAACACATGTAACACCTCCTTGGAAGGAAAACTTAGTAATTACATCATGTAAAGATGACAATCTAGAAAACCCTGTGGGACAATTCTTTCTGTCACACGGGGTTGCAGTGAGTGAAAATCAACTTAACAGTGTTCAACAATGACATTAGAAACATCAAAACTCTTTATTGTGATTTGAATGAAAATTTGCCATGCAAATTTGGTTGGGGTGCCATTCAACCGTTCATATACATTTTGCTTTTTCATATTGATTTCAACACAGTGTAATTGAACTCTTCACACTTCCTCCGTGATTCTCATTTCCAGGAATCCCCTACCCCTTCCCAAAGACTAGGCTTGGTCCTTGGGAAAATGCTGTTCTATTGGCCCTTTATAACCAAGTGTTCACTCTGTGACAGGCACTAGAGATTGTCTCCATGATACATACATTGACATGCCTTCAGTGTACTCACCATGCTCTTAGCAGGAAGAGGGAATGGATTGTGCATTTTTCATTACATTTTTCTTTTGTAGGTGAGACATCTCTCCTTATTTCTGTTCACCAATTATCTTGGGATGAAGAACTAGAAGTGCTGAGATATTCTTGATATCTTTGAGCCCAAACATGCAAACTCATACTCCAAGCTTCCTTTGATGGATCAAACCGAGGGTCACCGTCCTTTTTCCAATCCCTTGGAGAGTTTCCTTGAGTTCTTAGAAGTTACATAGACCCAGGGACAAAGATTCCCCTGTGAGAGTGGTCTCTCCAAGGACTCAGCCCACCTGTAGTTTTCAATGGTTGGTTTCCAGTAGCCCCACCTATACCGCCGAATGACGGCAGAGCCTCCAGCTAACGGGACGTTGTCAGTAAAGCATTCACAGGAGCCTGGCAGAGCCCAGGGTCCCTTGCTCTGACTGTCCGGGCAGCCCCTGACCCTCCATTTTAACACCGGCTTCGTCTCTGTAACCATCTCCAATTCTAATCGTCTTACTTTTCCTTTGATGGCAATTCCTGAGAAAATCACCGAGACCCACTGGAGTTCGCCCATTGCGTATCTCCCTTCAGAAAGACTTCCGCCGTCAACATCACAAGCACCTGGTGTTAAAATGAGTGGCAATCACTCAACATATTTAATTGCAAGATTAACACTGAGGCATAGAAATGTGTTTAAGGACACATTAAGCGTATTATTTTAAAACTGTGATTAAATTGGAGCATTTTTGACTAATTAAATGATTGAAAACCCCATTCTGTTACTGCAATGTTTGCTCAACAAAATCGTTTGTGGAAGTTAGGTGTAAATCAACTACCTTATTAGACAGTTAGTTGTTAAATTCCATCTACAGAATTTTGAGGTCATGGCTAGAATGTGGTGAGGGTATGGAGTGTGGATGCTTCAGGGCAAGTCTCCACACTTCTCCGGTGGGTCTTCTCTGGGTTCCTGTCCCCGTCCCACCACCTGCTCACGTGGCTCCCTCCTTGTGTGGTAGTTGGCATGAGCTGTGCTTGTGTTTGCTCTTCTCTCTGGTTGTGTGGTCATTGTTAGGACTGTGCACCAACCCCTTTGGGTTCTTCTCACAAGAATGTGGTCAATTTGATCCCACATCTTTTCTTTCTTGAAGTTAGGTGCCCATCATAACTTAGTCTTACTGAGATCATATGGGAAGAAGAGACATTCTTCATTTTCGGACAGGGTCTATCAGAACTAGTTGTTGTTAGTTGCCATTGAGTTAGTTCGTTCCAGTTCTTGGTGACTCCCATGTATTATAGAATAAAGCACTGCTGCCTGATCTTGTACTATCTTCAAGGTCATTGACATGCTCAAGTCCATTGTTCCCGCCATTGGGTGTTTTGATTGCCTTCCAACCTAGACAACTCATCTTTTAGCATTATAGAATACACTTTTTTGTTGTGAGCCAGAGAGTTGTCATTAGGTAACTTTTGGACTAAGTTTTCAGTTTGGAGGCTTATGTGTGAAGCAGTGGATTCTAGAGTGTGGGTTCTCTTGATTTAGTTGAAAATCAGGTGTAAACTGCTTTGGGTTTTTTGGTTGTTGGTTGTTTTTTGTTTGTTTTTTTTTAATGTATATTTCATTTACAATCGTGTATAAACTGATTGGTGCCTGGAGTTAGTTAATGATCAACGATCAACTGTGGGCTGGAAGCCTCTTGTTTAAGTCAATCAGGACCTGGTGAGTGGGCCTTTGTATTTAAAATTCGGTTGGGCCCTTAGGCCTGTGGCCCTCAGGCCTGGTGTTAATTGTGTTTGGGAAGACATTGTTCTAAGCGGTACAACACTGGCCTGTCAGTTTGCTGAACTGAGATAACTTGGGGTTGCTGTGATACTGAACACTGTGCCACTGATGTGTCAAATGCCATAATGGTCACCCATGATACACTGAGTTTGGTAGAGCTCTCAGATTAAGACAGGCTTGGAAGCAGGCTTGGCATCTACTTTTTTTTTTTTAAATGTTTTTCAGAATTTATTTTCTTTGAAAAGGTGTCAAACCCTTCTATTTGTATTGCACATAGTCACTTTTTATTTAGAGAGTTTTGTATCAAGTTCAAAACATACATATCTAAGAATATAACTATAAAATAACTTCCATAATTGCTCAATTAAAAATAATGGTGCCAATGTCCTTTAAAGATTATTGCTAGTAATTTAGAGGGAGCTCTCAAGTTTGTCATGCTTTGAAATACAAATGCAAACGTTAATGACATGAAGTGATTTTTATTGTTATTAAGCTACTTCTGTATGTTTTAGTCAACCTACAATAAATGATATATACATGAAATGTACAACCTGGTAAGTTTTAACATTATCATACAACTACTTCTTAAACAACTATGAACATTAGAGAAAACATTGATAGTTCTAGAACAGGGTTCAGATCTTTTGTTCATAGGGTTGCGATGAGTCGAACTCAACTCGATGGCACTTGACAATAACAACAAGAAGTTTTGGAAGTATGTCAACAAAGCTTTTCGATGTTTTCATGTGGAAGATCTATTGAAACCTATACACTGCAATGTCCTCTTCTGTTGTTTGAAACACTGGTGGTATAACTTTCAGTATCATAGCAATGTGCACACTAGCACAACACACAGGATGGTGGGGGACTGTGTACTGCTCACTCTATTCCTTTGCCTCTTTTCTGACAACTACAAGTCTTCCAGACAGTGACTCTTGGGTCTTGAAGTCGGATAATACTTTTCATGGCCAGTGAGTTGAAGATAGAAGCAAACTCTTATTGTCTTATGCCATTGGACTTGGATTATGTGGGGCCGTGACTTAATCCACGCTATGTTGACAGCACTCACAGAAATGTATTCCTCCTGGGCTTTCCTTGCCAGATGTTTCCTTGTTTTTCCGACTGTTCTGAAACATAACCTCCTTAGAAAGGTCCTCTCGCCCTACTTGATCTTGACTCTGTTCTCCTACTTTATTTCCTGATAGCATTTATCACCATCTGAAATTACTTGGCTTGTCTACTTGGAGCTCTGGTGGCAAGAAACCGTGCTGCAGTCCCAAAGAGTTCAAATCCACCAGCTGCTCTGTGGGAGCAGGATGGGTGATCCCGTGTGCAATTCACAGCCTCTGAAAACCCTCTGGTGGGGCAAGTGTGGGCCAGGTCCGACTCGAAGGCACACAGCAGCAACAGCAGCAATAATACATGTCAGTCTTCTAAAATGGAATTTATTTAGTTCTTCTGGTTGAAATAGGCATAGCAGAAGAAACAACAATTCAACAATTTCTGCATCTACAATTCAGTGACATTGATTACATTCTTCAAGTGCAGTAACCATTTTCACTTGCCTTTTCCAGATGGCTCCTCTTTTGTTAACGCAAACTCACTGCTTTCTAAATGTTCTATCTAACTTTTCAAGTTACTGATGTCAATTTGATCCCATATAGATAGTTCTTTAAAAGACTGATGGTTAAGGAAGACATTCCTTACTAGTTAAACTACATGGCTATAAAGTTTAAAGATGGCTTCAGAGGTTATTTTTAGCTGAAGGTCTAAAAATCATCTCAGGGATAGAATGGATAGGTAATGAACAGTGCACTGAAACTGGAGAAGGAGGGGCTGTCTGGAAGGCAGTGATGCTGACGTTGTCTGTAGGATAATCCACAGTCTGGAACAAGACGTACATTAGAAAGTGAACTGGAGGAGGGAGGAGAATGTGTATCAATTAATGAATAACTGAAAACCCAACCTTTCTGCAAACATGCTCTAAAATAACAATTAAAACAAATAAAGGCTAAGGTGTGTCAGATTTAAAAAAAAAAAATTTTTTATTTTCTCAGGGCAGTAGTTTCAGGAATTCAAATAGCCTACCTGTCTCCAGAAAGTCTGGATTCCATGATGATTTGAAATTCTGTTCAGTATTTTTCTCTCTTTTAATCAGCATTATTCAATAGCATTTCTTTTCTTTTCTTTTTTGTACACTCAAAGTCTCACATATTTGCTAATCTCTTAACAAGAATGCATAAAAGCAGAAGTTTCCCATTTCACTTCCAACTGGGCAGATCATAACATTTTCTCTCCCCCCCCCCCCCCCGCATGGGTCATGTGCTGATGTCTTAACAAGGTTTAAGGGAGGCACATGTGTTAATTCTTCCCAAGGGTGTTCCAGAAGCATCTGTTCATGCCTTTCCCCAAGCTCCTGGTTATGGTCGGCATGCTTGGCATCAGAACGCACACTCCAGTCTCTGGCGCTGCCTCTCCTCGCTGTGTTCTTTCTGTCTTCTCCTTTCTTATAGGACACCATTCACTTTGGACTAGGGCTTAACCTAACATCTCCCAAGTTCTTACTTCCACACAGAATGAGAGTCTAGATAGTGGAGTTCAGAGTTTCAATATCCCTTTTCAGGGAACACGATTTTACACAGGCCATGGTGTTGTTGAATTGCCTCGTGTGTGAACCTCAGATTCAGCAGCAGCCCGGCGTCGTTTCGTCCTGCAGCTGACACATGTTGCTAATATGCAACTGACAAGTGTCAGCCTGCTGGAGGTAGAAAATTCCAGAGTATTTGTATTTAACGCCACAAATGGTTAAGGAGATAGAAGAACTTGTGCAAATTGGAAATATTTAGCAACATTGCTGAAGTGAGACCCACAGCAGGAAGACTGTTTACGATTTTAAAGTCTGCTTACAAAGCCAGCACTAATGACTTTTAATCCTTCTATGGATTCTTTTACGAAATGCCACATCATTAAGGTTCTTGGATCAATGCACAGAAGATGATGGAAGGTGGAAAAAACCCCAGACATCGAGGAGACTGAACTGAAAAGTGAATCAGAGGAGTTGGGCTCTGAATAGAAAGAAGTTTGAGGAATAACAAGCAATTTCTTTCACTTGTATTTTCATTTTTATGTATGCACAATGGTAATATGTGATAAAAATCTGTCTAATTAAGTCTAAAAGAACTCTTTGAATAAGTAAAATTAAAAATTCTAAGCGATAAGAAAGCACAGCACCATCGTTTAATTGGCAGCATATTCTCTTTTCAGAGTGGAACAAAAAATAATGGTGCTTTTGCAACTGTATGTCTTCCAGTTGATGAAATGCGGTGTTTCTGTCTGGAGCTGCCCTTATCACGAAGGCATCAGCTCTGTTATGCAGTTCCATTCAGCTGACTTTAAACAAGGCCTCTGGCCAGTTGGAGGCTGTCTGATGTGGTCCCAAAGGCTATTGTGATTTTTTATTTGACCACATCCTGTGCCAGGTGAGAGATGAGACGTTGCTTCTGACACCTGTGGAGTGTGTGAGGCTGGGCTCCAGCCTTGCTCCTGACAGACTGGCCTCAGGAACAAGAAGATCAACAAGTACTCATCTCCTGGCCGGTCTCTGACATCAGCACCATTTTCACCTGTATTCATGAACCACCAGCATATATTTTAATTGATATTTTTTCTTTTAAAAAACCTCTCTTTTGTTTGAAATAGTTCTAAACCCACAGGAAGCTGCAAAAAAATTAGTACAGTGAAGTACCATCTACCCTTCACTTGGTTACTATTATACAGATATTAACCCCAATGTGAACACATTACGTGCTCTCGGAGCTCTCATGGCCCCGCAGGAAGGAGTCATGCTGCCAACTTAAAGGTAGGCAGTTCAAATCAACCAGCCACTCCACAAGAGAAAGATGGGCAGTCTCCTCCACGCAGTTTACAGGCCCTGAAAACTCAGTGGGGGTCAGATTTGAGTTGGGTCCAAGTTGATGGAACATAACATCAACAACAACAATCCTACATAACTATAATGCGTTACTGAAAGTGAAGAACTGACAGTCGTTCAATTCAGATTCCACCAGAGTATTTTTTTTAAACTTGGTTTGCATACAATTATTCTTATATAGTTTCAATTAACCAGTTTTTACATGCACTCTCTGTGTGTGTGAAGGGGGTGTGTGTGTGTGTGCGCTCACGTGTGCATGTGTGTTATTGTCTGGTACTTTGAAGTGTCAATCTTGTTCACTAGCACTTTAAAGAGGTCCTCTGCAACAGAATTGCCCGATGCTATACGCTTTATTCAATTATATCACATCCATAGATTCACACAAATACCACCACAGTGAAGATATATAACTATTCCATTGCCTCAAAGGAATTTCCTGATCTCCACCTTTGTGACCGTACTATATTCTCTGTCCTTAATTGCTGACAATCTCAAATTCGATTTCCTTCCCTACAATTTTGTCATTTTGAGAACGTGATGTATATTGAGTCTATGTACACAATTAGATTTTCCACTCGGGGCAATGACCTTGAAATTTATCCAAGTTGTTGAGTGCATCACTATCTTACCCCTTTTTAGTCCTCTGTAAGGATTTCATGATAGAAATGTTTTGTTTCAACACTTACTTGCTGAAAGACATTTGGATCATTTGCAGTTTGGGGCTATTGCAGACAAAGTAGCTATAAACATTTCTGTATAGATTTGTGTGTGGAAATAAGTCTTCATTTCTTCAGGATGAATGCCCAGAAGTAAAGTGTATAGTAAGTATGTGTTTAGCCAAGTAAAACTGTTAAATGATTTGCCAGAATGGCTGCACTATTTTGCATTTCTTCCAGCCATGGAAAAGACTGCCAGCCTGTCCCCATCCTTGCAGACATTCCACAGTGTGGCTACTTTCCATTTCATCCACCCGGATAGATACGTGGTTACAGCACATTATGGGCTCAATGTTCTTGTCCCAGTTGAGCAATGATGTTGAACTAAGCTTATCTTATGCTTATTTGCCATCTGTACATCTTTTTTTGGTGAAATGTATCTTCATTGAGTTTTTTAAAAGTTCTTTATGTATTCTGTACACTAGTACTTTGTAAAGTTATGGGTTTTCCCCAAAAGTTTTCTCCCAGTCTGTAAATTGTCTGTCCATCTTCTTAATAGAGTCTTTCACAAAGTAAACTTTTGTTTCTTGTTGCCAGTTCAACTCTTTACAGGTTCCCAATTTATTGACACCGATTGCAAGAATTGTCTGTGCACCTTGTCCTTAAGGCAATTTTTCTATCACTGGTCTGTCATCCTTTCCTTTACCCTCCACTGTTTTCTGGTCACCACTAATAAACTTTGTCTTCTGTACTTTTGCCTTTTCTTGCCTTTTTATATGTGTGAAGTCACAGGATACTTGTCCTTTTGTGATTGACTTATTTCGCTCAGCACACTATCTTCCAGCTCCATCTCACCATGACACGCATCTTCATGTCTCCTATTGGCCGAGTTGTATTCTATTATATGTGTCGACCACATTTTGTTTATTTTTCATCTGTTTGTGGGAATGTAAGTTGTTTCCAGTTTTTTACTAGTGCGACTAGTTAATGCTGATGTACATGTCTCTGAGTCTCTGCAGTCAAGTCTGTTGGGTCTGTAATTAGGAGTGCAATAGCTGGAATACATAGTATGCTGTTTTTCTTCCCATTTCTGAGAAATTAGCACACTATTTTCCCCAGTAGCCATACTGTCTTACATTCCCACCAGCAATGAATATGGGTTCAAATTTCTCTATATTCTTGACAAAGTTTGTTCTTTTCTCATTTTGTTCCACAATCCCCATGCCCCCAATGTTAGCTATCTTAGGGGGAGTGAAATGCTAGCTCACTGTGGTTTAGATGGTCTGTGATGCTGGGCAACCTTTCATACGTTCGATGAACATTTGAATGAGTTTTTGTGGTGAAACACCAATTACATGATTGAGTTGGATTTCTGTTGTTAAGCTACCAAACCTTTATATTTTGATGATTAAATTCTTGTTGGATATATGGTTTCTAAAGATATTCTATCAGGCAGTAGCTTGCTTTTTTAATTTTTTGATAAACAAAAATTTTAAATTTTTATAAAGTCCAGCTTGTCTTTTAGAAGGACTTTTGTTGTTACCTTGGGTAGTCTGGTGTTAAAATTTTTAGAATAATTTTCCTACCTCATAACCAGATCACTTAATTATGATTATACAAAATCAATACCTAGATCAAGAAACTATTGTCTGAATAGAGCAAGAGAAATGTGGTGTTAACCTAAAAGTCAGCTTTTATTATTTTTTAAAAGCCGTTATAGTTGGCCTCCCCTGGTCTCCTGCTACCTTAACTGCAGACATATGGTCTTTCAAATCACCAACAGCTATGGGACTAGGATAAGAGAAAGAGTGCTTCCCATCCTGAGCAGCAAGACTTGAGGTGAGCAAAGCTTGTGGTGACGAGACTCTGCTGTGAGTGAGACCCTGGTGGTGGAGAGACTGCGTCATTGCTGTGGAGAAGTGGTGTCAAGGTGTGACCTGAGACTTCTTACATTTGTGCTGGACACAGTTAAAGATTTGGCTGTTCTTGCTGAATGTTTGAAGGAGAAGCTGACTTATAACTGCTCTGAGGCAAACCTTGCTGGGTAATTTGGATTTGAATGCTGAACTTAAACTGGATCCTGGATTTATTGAGAAATTGTGCCATGGAACTGATGGGCTAAAGCCCAGACTTGTATTTTGAGATATTCTTTGCCTTTCTCTCTCTCACTTCTTTAATAAATCTCATTGTTGGTACCATAACTGAGTCAGCAATGAATAAATAATATACCTCTTGCTGTTGTTGTGGTTCTAGAGATACCATGAGGTTGGGCTAAAGGCTCTTTGTCTGCTTTCAGCTATAGAATAGTGAGAGACTGTGCTATTCTTATTCCCTCTGGCCATTTCAGAGAGTCTAAGTCAATCCTGATGCCACATTCTTCTTCATAAACTCCACCTTCTCAAGTGATTTTTCTTAGCACACAGATTGAATAGGTATGGAGAAAGGATTGGTTCAGAATCAAGAAAGGTGTATGTCAGGGCTGTATCCTTTCTCCATACTTATGTGGCATCAGGATTGCAGGAAAACTCATCCGCAGCCTGCATTCTCGAGATAACTCAACCTTGGCTGTTGAAAGCAAGAAGGACTTGAAGCACTTGCTGCAGAAGACTAAGGGCTACAGCCTTAAAATTACATGTCAACACCAAGAAACTAAAAGTCTTGATCCCTGGGTCAATAGGCAACATCATAATAGATGGAGAAAATATTGAAATAGACAACAATCTCATGTTACTTGCATCAACAATCAGTAGGTACCAGCAATCAGGAGATCAGGAGACATACTGCATTGAGAAAGTCAGCTGCCAGGGATCTCTCCAAGGTCCTGAAAAGCAACTATGTCAGTTTAAAGACTCAGGTATACGTGATTCAGGTCATGGTATTTTCAATTACTTTCTATGCACGGTGAGAGCAGGACACTGAATAGGATGACAGGAGAAGAAGTGATGCCTTTGAGTTGTGGTGTTGGAGAAGAGTGTTGAATATCCCCTGGACAGCCAAAGAACAGACAGGTATGTCTTGGAGAAGGTGTGACCAAAGCATTCCTTGGAGGTAAAGATGGCGAAGGCTTTGTTTCATACTTTGAACGTGTTGTTAGGAGAGGCTATTCCTTGGAAAAGGACTTCATACTTGGTCATTAAAGGAGAGAAAGACCCTCAGAAAAATGAATTGGCATAGCCCATGAGTGCTGCAATGGGCTCCGGTATGCCAGAGATTTATGAAGACGGCACAGGACAGAGTTCAGATCTGTTGTTCATAGGATAGCTATGAGTCACACTTGATTCAAGCGTGCACAACAGAAGTGTTAAAAGCTAGAGCTGATGGCTTTGTGTTTGCTTTTTCTAATAAGAGTTTTATGCTTTTGTTTTGCACATTTACTCAACCCATTTTAAATTTGTTTTTGTGGATGATGTAAGACATGGATTCTCTTTCATTTTTCTTCGAGAGATAATCCAGTTTCTCTGGCATAATTGATTGAAGAAACTCTTCTTTCCATTTGAAGCGACTTAGCCCCTTTGATAAGTTGACCATAGACACATGTGATTATTTCTAGAGAGGTATGTGTTTATTTGTAGACTCTCAGTTCCGTTTTTTGAGGCCTGAGAGTAACATCCAGATGTATGCTAGGAGTGGGGTCGGGAGGCCGGGAGCACCATCTTTGCTGGGGGTGACTGGAGCCTGAGCCGTCATATTAGGGGTTACTCAGAGGCCTCACCTCGCAGGCCCTCACTGGGTGGCTGGAGGAAAAGACCAACATACCCACCACTGACCACACCCAACCAAGGCTGACAGCTTTCAGGTCTGCTGGACCTTGTGCCACTGCCTTGGTCTGTAATCCTTGCCACCAGTGCCATTATATCTGCATGCTTGTTGTTCTTGTGATGTGTTCTCAAGGATAGAATTTATGTGTCAGTTTTTCATTGGGAGAGTGTATTTGCATGTTGTTGCTCTTTTAATAGCTTATACTTGTATTTGTTTGCTTGTCTATCACCTTCTTTTCTGGGTACAATGTTTATTTAGAAAATGCTGTACTAATGCAGAGCACTCGCTTTAAGACAGATAAGAAAGAAGGATTGGCCATCCACTTCTGAACAACAGAGCACACTTCAACTGTAAGATATCGCACTGGCGGCTAAGCCCTCCTACTGGGAGACAGAGAAATGAGGAATAGTTTCCAACAGCCCTGAATAATTGAAATGTAGGATGTACAAAGTATGAATGCAGGAAAATTGAACATTGTTTAAAAAAGAAATGGATCACATAAAAGGAGAAAGGATTGAACTTGTTAAATTTCATCTCGCTCAGGTCCACAATCAATCTTGGCAACAGCAGTCAGGAAATCAAAAGATGAGTTGCACTGGGAAAATACGCTGTCAAGGACCTCTCCAGAATGCAAAGGAGTAGGAATGTCAGTCGAGAGACTAAAGTGCCCTTGATCCAGGCCATGGCCTTCTTAATTGTTCACTGTACATCTAAGAGCTAAATAATGAATAATGATGACAGAAGAATAATCAATGCCTTTGAGTTGTGATGCTGGAGAAGAGTATGGAACATACCATGGACTGCTAAGAGAACAAACAGGTCTTTGCTGGAGAGGGTCAAACCAAACTGCTCCTTGGAGTCAAGGCTTTTGAAACTTCATCTCACATATTTTGGGCATGTTACCCTTTTACTATACTCCTGGATTCTATCATCAGAGTTTTATTGAGACTTTTTTTATATTACTCTGATTTATTTACAATGTTTGAATACATTGTTTTTCACAAAAGATCCTTCTCATTTCCTTTACCCCACACACCTGTTGAATTGTCTAACTCTATGATTAACACTCTACCCCCAATCCTCACTCTTCTATTTCCACCCTCCCCTCTGCCTGGGATCCTCATATTCATTCTTCAATAATGGTTTTATACAGTATTTGTCCTTGTGGGACTGAGTTAGTTCACTTAGCATAACGTTTTTCAGTTTCCCCCAAGTGAGGTAGTAATCTACAAAATCATTGCTCCTGTGTGCTGCGCAGTATCCCATGGTTTGAATGTAACACAACTTCTCAATCCATTTGTTTGTGGTTGGACATTTGGGTTGTTTGTTGAGACATTTTGAATCTACATTCTTAAGAAATAGTGGCCTCTTGTTTTCTTTTTTAATATTTTATTTTGTATTGGCTTGTATATAAGGTTTTACATATATTTCATATGTTTTACACATTCCTAGATTTCACATTGTGTTTTATACAATCACTTATATGCACTGTGGTGCTTTTTAAAAAATTTTCCATTCACATTAGGTATTTTTTTTTCTTTCCTTTTTCTTGTTGTGTACTGCTGAGTCAGATCCAGCTGGCACAGGAGGAGATTGCCCCTCCTTCTCCTGTGAAGCATCTAGTGGACTCAAACCGTGCACCTGTGGGACTGCAACACAACTTCTTGCCACTAGGCCACGAGCGCCCCTTTCACATTGAGTTTTATAAAAT
Organism: Elephantulus edwardii; assembly: GCF_000299155.1. Lineage (NCBI taxonomy): Eukaryota > Metazoa > Chordata > Mammalia > Macroscelidea > Macroscelididae > Elephantulus > Elephantulus edwardii. Next base: position 1,718,362 of record NW_006399943.1, read on the forward strand.
TAATCACCATTGGCCTAGCCCACTACCTCATCTTTTCAGATCCCCACTGTATTGTTTCTAAGTCGTTGTTTGATTTTGTTATCAGGGCTATTATGTTTGCTTCATAGAAGGAGCTGGGCAGCATTAATTTTATTTTTATGTTCTGGAAGAGTTTAAACAGTGTTGGTGTTAATTTGCCTCTAAAAGTTTGATAAAATGGCCCAGAGAAGCTTTCTGGTCAATGACTCTTTTGCTGTAACTGTTGGGGAGTTTTTGATCACTGATTGGATTTCTCCACTTATTAAGCAATGGTTGAGATTTTCTATTTTCTCTTCAATCATTAGAGCAAGTCTTGTGTCTTTAAGACTTTATCCAGTTCATATAAGCTCTCGAACCGCCATATAGTTGTTCTTGATATTCTGCCTGAAGTCTCTTTATCTCTATGTGCAGTAGTAATGTTCCCCCTTGGTTTTTTAATTTTTTAATTTTTGGTTATTTGCATTTGTGTTTTGCTTTGTCAGTCAAGCTAAACATTTGTCAGTTTTACTGCTTTTTTTCCCCCAAAGAGAAAACGTCTGGTTCTATCGAGTCTCTTTAATGTTTTCAATTTTATTTCTCATCTTTATTTCTTCTTCTTCTTCTTCTTCTTCTTCTTCTTCTTCTTCTTCTTCTTCTTCTTCTTCTTCTTCTTCTTCTTCTTCTTCTTCTTCTTCTTCTTCTTCTTCTTCTTCTTCTCCTCCTCCTCCTCCTTCTCCTTCTTCATATTTAGGCTTAGGAGTGGTCTTCTCTGTCAAGTTCCTGGGGTTGTGAAGTTAGGGTGCTGATTTGAAATGGTCCTTTCATCTCTGTTGCTGTTTCTCAAGACCATGTTTGCGGCCTCTCACCAATTTTGGTATGTTGTACTTTCATTTTAATCTGACTCTAAGAAACATAGTATTTCAATAATGTGTTGTTAAACTTCCCCATGTTTCTGTATTTTTAAAGATTTTTTTAAATTTTTTTTTTAGGGATATTTTTTTATTTTCAGGAAAAGTGGGAGCTCTGTAAAGCCTACCTCTAAATTTTTAAAAATATTTAAATTTAAACATTTTATTGACATTTATCTTCATTTTATGTTGGTTAGGAAAGTAGTTTGTATGGGTTCAGTCTTTCCAAATTTATCAAGATTTGCTTTGGAACATAACGTAGGATCTATCCCGGAGAATGATTCATGAGCACTTGAATAGAAACATATTGTACTATTTTGGAATTCAGTGTTCAATATATGCCTGTTAAGTCTAGTTGGTTTATAATCATTCATGTTCCTTGTTGCCTTGTTCATCTTTTTTTTCTACATGTTCTGTCCGGTAGTGAAAGCAGAGCGTTGAAATCTAACTAGTGTTGTAGTGCTATTTCTCCCTTTAATTCTTTCAGTGTTTTCTTTACGTATTTAGGTGTTCTGATGTTGGATTCATATGTATTTATGTTTGTTAAACCATCTTGACTAATTGACCCTCAGCCTTAAATACCATACATCTTTATATTTTCTAACAGATTTTGTCTAAAAACTACTTTATCTGTTGTTAAAATTATCATCTCAGCTCTCTCTTGGTTGTTATTAGCAGGAATATTTCCCCCTCATTTCCCTTCACCCCCTTTTTCTGAATAATAAAAAAATTCTTTAATTGAAATTTAAATGAAAGTTTATAGAGACTTTGGATTTACATTCATTCATTGTTGCACATTTCCCCCCGCCCACCCCTCCTCCCAGTTGATTTTTCTCTTTGAAAAGTTAAAAAAAACCCCAAACCATCTTTCATTATTATACAACTCCCCCCACCCCCAAGTCCACTCCCTAATGAAGCTCTCATTCTGGACTCTTGCCATTAAAATAATATCTAATCATATATTCCTTTCAAACAGTTATCTCCCTCATCTGTTTCAATGCAGTATACATTATTTAAAACGTCTTTTCTTAGATTCTCCTAACCCTGATGTCAGTCCTGTTTTATTACATTGGCATTCTTCAGTGTGTTCCCTTTGTGACTGAGATATTTCACTCAGCGTAATATCCTCCAAGGTCACCCATTTTGTATATTTCATGAGTTCCTTGTTTTTCAATGCAGCATAGTATTCCATTGTGTGAATATACCACAGTTTCTTTATCCATTCAGTTTGTTGACGGGCACCTGGATTGTTTACAACTCTGCTATTGTGAACAAAGCGACAATAAACATGGGTGTGCATATATCTGCTTGGGTGGCAGTTCTGGTTTCTGTAGGATATGTTCCCAGTAGTGGAGTTGCTGGGTTAAATGGTATTTCTATTTCCAACTTCTTGAGAAAGCACCACACTGCCTTCCATAGTGGTTGCACCATTTTACACTCCCACCAACAGTGAATAAGGGTTCCAATTTCTCCACAACCCCACCAGCATTTGCTGTTTGCTGTTCTGTCAAACTTTGCTAATCTTGCTGCGGTAAGATGTTATCTCATAGTTATTTTGATCTCTCTTAGAGCTAGGAATTTTGAACATTTCTTCATGTGTTTGTTCACCATCTGAATGTGTTCTTTGATGAAGTGTCTGTTCATATCCTGTGACTATTTTGCAATTGGGTTGTTTATCTTTATCTTGTTGTGGTGCGTCATTTCCCTTTTAATGGCTGTGTCGTTTGTAAATCTGATTCTTGTGTATCAATCAAAGTCTCTGCTGTTGAGTTCACACTGACTCATAGCAGACCCCCAGAGTGTCTTTGGAGATCTCTCTCTCTCTCTCTTTTAATTGAGGTATTTAGTCTATTTGCATGAAATGTAATTATTACTAAGAAGTGGCTTGTGCTGTCATTCTGTTGCTGTAGTTCTTATTTGTGTCTAAAGCCATCTCTGAGTTTGTCCTCTATCACTGCTTGCTTTGAGGCTCTGTTGGTTTAATGCGCTCTTCATCCTTATCTTGGGAACATATATCTTTTTCTTCGTGTTTACCATGAATATTACTTTTGGAAGCCTGTATTTGTTACAGCCTATGATTGCCCAATTTACAGTAACACACAAGAACTTGTATGCCTACACTATTTATCACCACTTTTGTTTTGCTATCACTAATTGCCTGTTTATATCTCATGTACTCTGCAATGGGATTTTATCTTTGATTTTCTTATACTTGTTTTTAAAAATACAAAAGTCTAAAAAAATGGAAAAGCAATAAATACAATGTTGTTGTTGTTGTTGTTATGTGCTGTCGAGTCGTTTGCGACTCATAGCGACCCTATGTACAACAGCCCTAAACCCACTCTATACTGTGCCAATCGCATTGCCTCTGACACACCCATCCTGATTATCCCAGTCACTGAATCAATCCACCTCATAGAGGGTCTTCCCCACCTGCGCTGTCCCTCCACCCTCCCAAGCATGATGTCCTTCTCCAAGGACCTCTCCCTCCTTACAACATGTCCAAAATATGTCAAACGAAGCCCCAGAATCTTTGCCTCCAAGGAGTAGCCTGGTTTAACCCTCTCTAGGATGAAACTGTTTTCTTGGCAGTTCACAGTACATTCAATACTCTTCTCCAGCACCACAGCTCAAAGGCGTCAATTCTCCTTCTGTCCTCCCTAGTCATTGTCCAGCTCTCTGATGCATAACAAGTGATTGCAAAGACCATGGCCTGTATCAGGCACACCTTCGTCTCCAAAGAGACACCGTTGCTCTTGAGTACTTTAGAGAGGTCCCTAACAGCAGACTTTCCCATCGCAATACGTTTTTTGATTTCCTGGCTGCTGGTGCCAAGAGTGTTGACTGTGGAGCCAAGCAAACTGAAGCTGTGAACAATCTCAATCTTTTCGCCATCCATCCTGATGCTACCAATTGGTCCAGTGGTGAGAATCTTTGTCTTCTTGACATTGAGCCTCAGTCCATACTGAAGGCTGCAGTCCTTGACCTTCTGCAGTAAGTGCATGAGGTCCTTCTCCGTTTCAGTGAGCAAGGTTGTGTCATCTGCATAACGCAGATTGTTGATAGATTTTCCACCAATCCTAACGCCATGCGTCTCCTCATAGAGCCCAACCTCTCAGATAATCTGCTCTGCATACAGGTTGAAAAGATATGGAGACAGGACACATCCCTGGTATACACCCTTCCCAATTTTGAACCATTCAATGTTGCCCTGCTCTGTTCTGATGACTGCCTCTTGGTCCAAGTATAGGTTTCGCATTAGCACGATTAAATGTTCTGGGATTCCTATTCTTCTCAGAGTCAGCCACAGTTTGTTATGATCCATGCAGTCAAATGCCTTTGCATAATCAATGAAACACAACATTCTTTTGGTAGCAGTTGACGTTGTTGGAATCACAGGAGCGAAGAAAGCTTCAGATACAAGCTGTCAGGTCATGGGCCGAACGATGGGAGATTAATTCTGAAGGCATTTGGTAGAAGTGAAGGGGTATCCTGGTGGAGGGTGGAGCTGGGAAATAAATGGGTCAAGGCACTGGGCTAAGGGCAGGGACTATACTGTAACCAATGGCTAACTCCACAACGAGGGATTTATCTTTCATTGCTCCACAAATTGCTATCTGTCAGATACTCCTAAACATTCAGATTAAGACAGACTAGGACGAAGGATTGGCCATCCACTTCTGAAATAGCAGGCCTCTGAAAACCCTATGTACAACACAACACAACACAACATAACACAACACAACACAACATAAATACAATACAATTGAAAATATGAAAGATGAAAATACTTAGAATTACCCAGCACAGCACCTCATTACTTTGTATAAGGTTCTGATGACCAAGGATGTTGATTTAAAGATAAGGCGCACCTGACCGAAGGCCTGGTATTTTCAGTCTCCTCATTGACATGTGAAAGTTGGACAATGAATAATGGAAGAATGAAGGAGCACTGGTGTCTTTGAATTATCGCATTGAGAGAGATAGTGAATCTGCCATTGACTTTGAGAAAAACAAACAAACCCTTCTTGGGTGAACTGTAGCCAGAGTACTCTTTAGCAGTAAGAATAATACAAATCTACCTCACATAATTTGAGCATGTCATCAGGACGGACTAGTTCCTGGAGAGAGACATTATAGAGGAAGCCTGTGAAAAAGAAACACCCCCCCAACAAGATGAACCAACACAGTTGATGCAACAACGGGCGAAGTCGCAGCAAAGATCATGCTGATGGTTCAGGATCAGGCAGTGCTGAGCCAACTCAACAGCACCGAGCAACAGTATCATGCCCTCCAGCTTTGTCCAGACGTCATGGAATGTCTTCAACGTCATTTGTAGTATCTTGACAATTCTTTAAGGTTGCCTAATATTCCATTGTGGATATGCATGCACCATCATTTGTCCATTCATTCATTAATGGCAATTAGGTTGTTTCTGTCTTTTTGCTTTCATAAGTAATGCTACAATGCACATAAAATTCACATATCTGTTTGTGTCCTAGTTCTTATTTCTGGAGGATATATACCCAGTAGTGTGATTGCTGCATGAAATTGTACTTTTATTTCCAACTTTTAAAAGAAGTGCCATAGAGTTTTCATGGTGGTTGCATACTTTTCACTCCCGTTAGCAGTGCAATCTTGCTTGCAGAAAAGGAAAGCTTAAAGAATTCATTGAGGAAGCTTAGAGACTCTAGCTTTCAGTCTGGATTATACCTCAACATAAAGAAAACAGAAATCCTTAGAACTGGACTAATAACATTTTAATAAATGGACAAAATGTTGAAGTTGTCAATTATTTAATTTTACTTAAATCCATAATCAACACTCATCAAGAAATCAATTTACTATTTCAACAAACCAATTAAATTCCAATCTTGTGCTTTAGTCTGTCTTAGCCTGGAGGCTAAGAAGTAGGACTTGTGTGATGTGAAGGCTTTATTGTCTAAAATGACTTCCCTATCCACTAACCGTTTACTTTACCATGTAGATGGTTGGAATATGCAAACAGGGCTAGTCTCACCAATTCACAAGGAGACTTACTTACCTCACTATTAAATTGAGCAAATCCAGCAGCAGAAAGGAAACAAACAAACAACCCTCATGACCAGCAAATAAAATAAAAACAAGAGAGTGTAATGCATCCTTCAAGAACAGAAACTCTTGCACCAGTCAGACTTGGGCCTCTGAAATCAACAGCCAAAGCAGCCACAGTGGAGAAGCAGAGACTTGACACGAGACGAGTGGACCTTGGGGCTGCTGCACCATTGAATCAGAGCGCTAAGAGCCTTTTGCCCAAGTGTGTTAGAAGATTGTAGGAGGGAGTGCAAATATTGGCAGGACTGAAAACTCTGTAACACAGGTCTAGAGCTGCGATGTTCAAGGCTGAGGCAACTGGGTACCCATTTCTGAAGGTGCTCTGACTGTATTCTGCTATTAATCTGAATTATAGCCTTTTGACTTCCCCAATATAATTTGGTGTGGTCTGTGAACTATCACATTGGATTTTGGACCCAGGAAAATAGTAAGATTGGTGTTGGCATGAGTAGAAAGAGGTGTGGGATTGTGGGGTGACATGTCCGACCTCCTGGGAATTGGTTTTGTGTTGTTGATGCTGTTGATGGGGACGGTTCACCTTTATGAATTGGTAAGGGTCAGATATGGCCATCACCACGTGGCCCTTGCTCTTTTTTCCAACTGGCCATTCACTTCTGAAATAGCAGGCGTTCAAGAACCTTCTGGCCAGTAGTAGAAGATTGCTGGACCTAGTGCTGGAAGATGAGGCCTCAGGTTGGAAGACAATCAAAATGCAACTGGGGAAGAGCTGTCTCCTCAGAGGAGAGTCTACCATATGACGCCGGTGGAGTAAATATTTCACCCCAACAAGGGTATTAATTGGGACAAGCAATGTATGAAGCATGAATCTGGAAAAATTGGAGGTTGTAAAAAATGTAATGCAACACATCCAGATGTAACATCTGAGGCATTAGGGAGCCGACATGGACTGGTATTGACTTTAAAATCAGACAGTCGCATGATCAACCATGCCAGAAATGCCAAACCGAAGAAATACTTTGTGGTATTCATAGTGAAAAGAGCATTTCAAAGCAAACAAGCAAAAACAAAACAAAAGAGCATTTCAAGATCTGTCCTGAAGTACACTGCTGTGAATGACAGATACTATCTGTAGGCATACAAGGAAGTTCTGCTAATACAATTATTATTAAAATCTGATCTGTACTCCAACCACAAGTGAAAGATGACAAAATTGAAGATTTCTAGGAATTGCTCTACCAACACAAAGGTATGTGGTTCAAATCCACCCACAGTCCCACAGGAGAAAGATGGGCAGTCCGCTCCTGTGCAACTGACTTTCCTGAAAACCCACGGCAGGGTCAGCTATGATTTGTTCTGACTCAATAGTACACAACAACAACAACGAACTTTTACAATCTGAAATCGATTACGTGCAGTTAATACGCATTAATAATAACTGATGAGTAAAATGCCAAAGTTGGAAAGAATGAAGATGAACTAATAGTTGGAAATATTGCCTTGATGATAAAATATTATGCTAGTGATCATGATAGAATTCTGCACAAGGAATGATTTTCTTCTTTCTAATGAATGATTTTTAATTGCAAATATTTCTTTAAAGAAAACATAAGTGGAGACTATATACAAAGACTTCACCTGATGGACTGCACGGGAATCGATTGGCTGTATCTGTGGAAAGATATGTGGGAGAAGCTCGATACCAGCAGCCAAAACCAGGCCAGGCACTGACTGCAGAACACATAATCAACTGCTCACATGTAAATTCAAACTGAAGATGAAGAAAATGAAAACAAGCCCAGGAGAACCTTGAGCTTAATTTGACATTGAGTTTATCCCAACTTAACTGAAAAATCAGCTTATGAATAGATTTGACACAGTGAATACTAATGACTGAAGACCAGATGACATCCAAGACATCATTCGGGAAGAAAGCAAAAGATCATTACAAACACAGAGAAGAAAAAAAGACCAAAACGGATGTCAGAAGAGACTCTGAAACTTGCACTGGAGTGAAAAGAAATAAAAATGGAGGGAAGAAATGCTGAGAGCTGGATCGAAATTTCAAAGGGCCTTCAGCAAACACAAAGTATTACCATGAAATGTGCCAGAAGCTCGAGTTAGAAAACCAGAAGGGACGAACACACTTGGCATTTCTCAATCTGAAAGAACTGAAGTGCTCTTTGAAGCACACAGGACCAAGAGTATCAGTGAATGGATGAAGTTGTGCCTGACCTAAATGATCTTTTCGATTGTCTCATAAGCACATGAATGCTGGATGATACCCAAGGGAAATCAGAGAAGAACTGACACCTCTGAACTATGGTGCTGGAGAAGAGCACTGGCCATGCCACGGATCACCACACTGGGAAAGCTGGCAGGTCTGCTAAGGAGAGGAAGACCCTTAGCGATGGGATTCACCCAGTGACGGCCACATGCCTTTGAACATGGCAGAGAAAGTGAGGATGGTGCATGATGGGACAGGATTCTGACCTGTTGTTTTCAGGGTCACACTAAGTGCAGTCAACTCACCCCACCTACCAATGGCAACTCTGTGTTGTATGGTCTATGGTGTTGGGCAAACGTATGACGTCCAGCAGGGCAGCACCGGCGGAAGCTCTCACGGCTCTGGACAAGGCCTCGTGCTGCACCTGTGTCCAGCCTGCTCTCCTCACCCCCCAGAAACCTCTGGTCCTCTGCTGTTCCTTCCCCGTGGTGTTCTTCAATGCCTGCTCCAGACTGTCAGGGGCGCCCTCAGCAGTAAACATCTGTTTCCTCTGTGCTTTTCATGACACGAGAGGTGTCTTTTTATCCCTGAATGATTCTCCATTGTATGAGCGAACCACAGTTTATCTATTCACCTGCTGAAGGACATCTCAGCTGCTTCCAATTTGGAGTAATTCTGAATAAAACGGCTCCCCCCCACTCCATGCAGGCTTCTCTCTACACACACATTTTCACCTCATTTGGGTAAAAATCCAGGGACACGTGCATTTGCTGGACCTTTGGTGAGCCTGCTCTTAGCTTTAGAAGAAAATGCCACAGCATCTTCTAGAGTGACAGTACCAGCTTGCATTTTTGTGTTTTTCTTCACTCTACTGTTCCCAGGGGCCAGGAAAGGGCTGGCGTTGGAGGTGATCAAAGGGAAGATCATTGCCTGTCCTGATGAATGAGCAAAGAAGTAGACAGAGAAGGTGCTAGAAAGCTGAGCTTAGTAGTCTACCCTGGTTTCACCTTCTGACAGGACAGGAAGTTGACATAATTGCTGAATGTTGGCCCAGGGTGGAAGTGTGGCTGGTCGCCCCCCTTTGGAAGCTTCGTGAGCGGCTGGTCCTCTCGCATACCCTGTCATACTTCCCTCCTGAGATGGGCTTTCCTTGCTCCAGCTGCAGCAGGCCTGGCCTTACACAGCTCTCAGGAACATATGCTCCCAATGGGGACTGTGCCCCAGCTGGGAACAAGCCCATTTCCAGGGCCTGGAATCCGAGAAGTTCCTTGGGGTGCTACCCAGGGGAGACACCTCCTGACTACCTTCCCTGAGGCTGGAATGTGCAGCTGCCTTTGAATTGGGATTGAATCCCAAGTCAGCCTGAAAAAGAGTGGAAAAGAAAATTCCAGCCCCCAGCCCAGCGCATGTGTGATGTCATCATGGCCAACTTGCCTCCTTCCGAACAAAGGTCAACAAAATTTCCAGCTTTGTTTAAAGCCTCTTCAATAGACTCCACAAAATACTCAAACTACACATACTCGTCTGTGGCAGCGCGCAGCCTTCAGAACTCCTCCGTAGCTGCCTCTCGTGTGCTCAAGCAGGCGCTTGAGTGGAGGCGCCCGGCAACATGACGCAGACTCGTCTTCTTCAGAGACCGCGGGCTGTGGAGTGTCCCCCCGGGCAGACTGCCTTTCTTCTCGGTCTCAGGCAGTGGGTGCACACTTCACTTCCCTTCTGTTTTCACTATGTCCTCCATCAAGAAATCAGAGGCCGTTTAAACGATACGCCAGTGTCTTTCTTACCAAAACCCACGGCATTGCCTCCGGGTCTACTCAGAATTCTCCCGAGACCACTTCCCCATGGGAGCCTGGAGCATCTGCTTTTGAGGCCAGAGTTGATTTAACTTTCAGACTACTGTTACTTGGGGTTGATGGAACACTCTGTGACGATGAGGACGGCGAGTCTCCGTCTCACGTGCTTTGGGCATGTTCTCAGGAGAGGGAAGTCCTCACCCCAGAGAAGGACTGTGTGCTTGGTGAAGCCCCTGAAAGTCAATGACAATGCGGAGGGTCTCACTGAGATGGGCTGACCGGTGGCTGCGGCATGGGGATTGTGAGGACAGTGCAGGGCTGTTCAGGGTCGCGTTCTCTTGTGCACAGGGTCGAGGTGAGTCCAAACTGATCCGACGGCACCCAATAACGACAGTGACTCTTTACAGTGGGATTTGTAACATCTCTGCTCTCAATTCACCAGACGCTGAATATCTTCTCAGTCACAGTAACCAAAACCACAGACCTTGCGCACTGTTTCCTGAGGGACAATCACGCCTGGTTGAGAACCACGGCAGGGCTTGCCCAAGAGCTCATGAACATTGAGCGGTAGCTGGGCCCAGTCAGCATCTCTCCTCACCTGCACTGGATGATCCATTCAACCAAAAGAAATCAAGCCAAACCAGTTGCTGGAGAGTTGATTCTGACTCATGGTGACTCCCAGAGTCCCTGCGGTCAGTTAAGTGCTGAGCTGCTTCCTGTAAAGTTGGTAGTTTGAATCCACTCAGTAGAGTCTTGGAATAATGTGAGAAGCTTCTAAAAGGCCATTGGCTCACATACCTAGTTCTACTCTGCACACATGGGGTTGCCATAAGGATGGTTCTTACCAAAAAACGTCTTTGATAAGAACTTTGGGTGAATTCAGAGTCCTGGTGACCCAACAAAACACAGTAGAGCTTCCTATCAGAATTCCAAGGCTGTGCTTGTCACAGAAGCAGTTAACCACATCCTACTCATGTGCAGAAGCTGATGGATTCGAACCACCACTCTTTGAATTAGCATCTGGGTACTTAGTCATTTTGTCACTGGGTCTCTTTAGGATGGACTTGCAAGACATGGGAGCTTCCCAGTCTAGCTGAAGCCACCATCCTGCCCTGCCATTCACCATTGTCATCCCAGGTGAAGAGGCCTCTGCTTGGCTAACTTCTCCCCTGGTGTTGATGTGTCTCAGCTGCCAGTCTTCTGTCAAGCATCCTGCCATGATTTTCAAAGTGCCCAGAGCAAGTCTGCTGGAAAGGAGGCCCAGCAAGCCTACAGATCTGGGCTTGGCACACAGATGAGCCCGTGAGCTGCGTGCAGTCCCCTGACCTGGAATGGCCCCATCCCTGAGTCTAAGAACGACACTAGTTTTCAATATCTGGATGTTCCCCAAGCTCTGGAATGACTCCTGATGGCCTTGTGGGTGGTGTGGATAGAGCAGACGAGACCAGCGAGATCCTAAGGAGAAAAGCCCTCCCTGACCCTCCTCCCCCAGAAATCCCAAAGAAGTCGAAAGGGGGAGCGCAAAGGAATGGAAAGGAGACAGACCGCAGGGTGAGAGGGAGGGTGGACTAATGACCTTGACAGCCTTGCGAGATCATGGTCATCATCCTGGTTCCCATCAGTGTGAGAACCAGAGTCAAGTTCAATAGCAACCATTTGTGGTGATGGTCTCAAGGCCAAGCTAGGAGTGGCTTGATAGTTCCACCTATTCCAACCCCAATACCCATCTTTTTCTTTTCTCTTTCGCTTTCTGGCTAAGTTGGTTGGGGTCAAGTCATCACAGTGTGTGTGTGGTGGTCGTTGAGGTGGGTTGGATCCTTTCATCTTGGATCTTACACGTTTTGGAAACACTGGTTTAAGCAAAGTGAAATAAGAGCCTCAATGGTAGGACTTCTCGGAGCCTTTTCTGTTAATATGCCCTGTGAACATACCAAGATGATAGAGGCCGCGGCATTTCCCAGAGAAACCCCACCATACAGTCCTTTTAATCAGCATGGAGTGTCTGACATCCCTGGTCACAGAATATTCTTTGGGGACTTGGTCATTCAGGCATGAAAGTGCACCTTCTCTCCGTTCACCTCCACTGCCGACCAATAGCTTTGACTCAGGACAGGGTCATGGATCACCAGTTAGAGGAACCCCGTCCCTGCCCTGCTTTGTGAGTTCTCCATGGCTCAATTTGGAGCCACCCTCAGGGAGGAGACTTTCTCCAGTACCTGACAGTGCCCCAAGATGTGGGGGTCACTCTTGATAATCTAACTTCTCTGTTCATTCCCATGGCCATAGGGGGTGGTGTGACTGGAAAAGACTGGACCAGGGGAGATTCTGAGAAGACTTTCCCACCTGTCCCCTGTCCCCCAGAGAGTCTGAGGAGAAGGGGACAGGGGACGAGTGCAGGAAGGGAGCAGCAAGCACAAGTTTTCATTTGTCCCGGATGGTTTGTTTTTTTATCTGTTTGCAAATGTTCAGTGTAACGGTTTGAAACCTAGCGGTGTGGCTGCTGACGCCCACACACAGAACTGCAGCGGTACGGAGCTCTCGCAGGCAAGCCATCTCGCCACCAACGGCCATCCCCCGTCCCCACCCAGGAGGCTCAACCCCGGCCCTGTGCCCCTGCCACCCCCCACCGTCCTGGCACCCCCACACACACCGCCCTGCACACACATGTCCCTCCCCCCCCAATTCCCAGCTCTCGGGTTTCTGTAGAAGAAGCATAAGGAGATGCAAAGGCAGAGATGGGACAAGCAGGAAGCACGGTCCTGACTCATCGGAGCCACCGGGAGCGGGCGGCGGCCCCCACCTGCCTGTGGACTGACCCCTGAAAGGTGAGAGGACTTTGTGCTTTCTTTGTGCATCCGGAGGTCTGGGAAGCAAAAGCCGGATGAAGGGATCTGAGCCTGGATCCTTCTGCCTGCTCGGTGATTCCCTCTGGCAAGCATGGTGGTGCCTCCTGCAAACACACGGAGCGTCTCACACAGACCCCCTCTCAAGAAGGCCCCTGGGAACTCCCTGCTGGGGGGCTCTGGGCCTGGTCTACCCTCCAGCTCAGCCCCCCTGAACCCAAGCCCTGGATGAAGGGATTGTTCGACTTTCAGCCTGACCTGTTGATTTCCCACCAGGCTACCAGGCTGCTGACCCTCCCAGAGTCACAGGCCTCATGCTTCCTGGACCCCACGGAATGGTTCCCCACCCAAGGGGCTTGGATGAGTCTGTTTTCCTAGTGGCCCCCAAGCCCAGTAATCAGAAGCAATCAGGCCTAGCTGCCCCCAGCTACACAGTCTAAAATAGGCTTCTTTCTCACCCCCTCTCCTGGTAACAACCACCAGAATTGAAAAGAGAAGGGCCGTGCCTGGACAGGAACCTGTAGATGCTGTGTGTGACACAAGGCAGGACGCTCGTGTGGAAAAGACAATTCAGATGGCACGGCTCCCCGCCCTGTGGGTCAGGGAGGGGAACGAGAAAGATTTCCCTGCTGATGGAGCATGTTTGTGGGTCAGAGGGTAGCCGAGTCGGGGACACCTCATCTGGAAGGTTTAACCCTCTGACCCAGCAGAGAGCAAGGAGGGAGGACAAAGATGGAGAGGCCACAATGTAACGTGCACATAGCAGCTCTGTAGTCGAGATGAATCAGCCAGCACAGATTTATTTTTAGTTCCCCAGCTCTGCTGCCACATCTTGCCTGGCATTCATTAATGTCACAGGCGTGTTTTCAACCCCATGCTCCCAAGGCCTTCACATGTCCTTCAAGTGCATGGGCCCTGTGCGGCCCCATGGGGTCTGGTCACCTGCACAAACATGTTTGCTGCTGTCCTGCCCGTGGCCTTGTGCTCACCAGGTGTATCCGGTAGCCTGCTGGCTCTCGTCGCTGGCCTCTGGCCACAGGCCAAGGGAGAACCACGATTGTTTTCCAGAAAGGAAAGGCCGAGCAAGCTGGGTTGGGGGCAGGGAGATCCTGGCACGGGTTTGGGATTTTAAAACAAAGAAATAGCCTTTAGTGGCAGCATGAGCACTGTAAAGAAGAATCATGGAGGGCGGGGGAGGCGCTTAATATCCAAACAACCGGCCAATGTACTCCGCTGCAACCCAGAGAAAGTGTGAGGCAGCCTGAGCTAATTACGGGATGGCACTGATTGGATGTTGGCTGGAATTGCGCGCGAGATTAATTGCCCTGGAAAAGTCTGTTGGAGTTTCAGAACTGAGACCATAGACTGGAAGAACAATTTCAGTGCAGGAGTGGTTGTAAGCATGGCGGCTGGCTTTTGGGGGGGTGTTTACAGGGTAACTGCATGAGAAGCGAGACTGGCAAGTGCAGGCTAAGAGCTGGGTTTGCATGTTAGCAGCATTATCAGGTCCACCAGGAAGCCTGCCCACGTCATGGCCAGGAACGGAGAGACGCAGCCTTTATTCTTACTGTTAAGGTGCCGTTGAGTAGACACCGACTCACAGCGGCACCGTATACAACACACAGACCGCCCAGCCCCGTTCCATCCTCAGTCTGTGCTGTGCTCGTGACCACCGTGCAGCCACCACTGTGGCGAAGGCGTCCAGCGCAGGTCCACCTTCTGCCTTCACGTCTCCTCTTTTCCTAGACTCTTCTGGGTCCACTACACTACCATCAAGCAAGGCGCTCCAGTGATTGAGTCCACCAGCTGCTTCTGGGACAGAGATGGGCATCTCCTCCCAGGAGGCTCACAGCCCTGGAAGCCACTGGCGGGTTACACGAATCGGAACCGACTTGATGGTAGTGAGTTTATCCAAAGTCTGAGGTGCCACAAATGTTTACACGCTGCCAAGATCCTTGAAAACACAAGGGGGCGACTGGGGTGAAAAGGATCCAAGAGTAACAGGTTTCCAGGGTCACAGTCAGCCATCAGTCACTGACTAGGAGATGGTGGTCTTCATTTTGTTCTTACGTCATTTATGGGTGGCTAACCCATCGGGGCGGGGGGTCAGCTATGGGCCGGTTCTGACTCGATGGTGCACAATAGCAACAACAATCCAAGACACAGTTGGGAGCTCTGGTGGCCTTCGTGGTAAGAAGCTGCTGTTGTAATCCCTAAGGCACGCAGCTCGAATCTACCAGGTGCCCCACAGAAGATGGACCATCTCCTCCTGTGCGATTGTCTGCCTCTGAGGACCTGCTGGAGGGTCAGTGATGAGCCAGTTCTCCCTTGGTGACACACAACAACAACAACAACAACATTGCTGCTACAGTCGGCTGGGATGATCTCAGGATGCCCACGGAGACATGTGATGAGGGCAGCTGATCTCTGACGACCATGGACAAGGCCAGCCTCCAAGTCCTCAAGAAGCATCGTCGGTATCCAGTTTCTGAAGTTCTTGACAGGAAGGGTACCGTCACTTAGGGTGTGAACATTCCCAAGGCCTTGAGATCCCTGCTGCTGCCAGGTTCTTCTTGGAGAGCTGATGTGGGTACCTTAGGCCCACCTTCCCCACTCTGTCTGCTGGTGCTCCTGTCCTCCTGGTGACATCCACACACCTGTACAGCTGGCTTGTTCCAGCATGAACTCTGAGCAGCCCTGGCATGAGGCCGTGGGGTGGAGACCAGAGATGGCACCTTGTGGCCTGGAGGTCCCCAGGCCCTTCCAGGCTGGTCATGGCAGTGGCCACAGGTGGGTGGGTTGTGTATCCCGCTTGTCAGGTCTCACATGTCATGTGGCTTCAGGGCCCAGGTCCTCTGTTGGTGATTTAACTGGAGGAAGCCCCCAGGGACTTCCTCTGGTGCCCCAAACTGAGAGTCTCTTTGCTATGGGGGGTAGTTTCCTTGAGATCCTGGAGATCTGATAAGCAAGACCAGATGGACCCCAGCTGCTGTCAGTCAGCTCCTGTTCCTGGTGACCCAGGCCCTGTGGGTCTGGGGACTCCTGTGCTTAAGTGTCAGGGTCAAACTCACTCTGTAGGATTTTCTTTCTTTCTTTCTTTCTTTCTTTCTTTCTTTCTTTCTTTCTTTCTTTCTTTCTTTCTTTCTTTCTTTCTTTCTTTCTTTCTTTCTTTCTCTCTCTC
>NW_006399943.1:1734462-1754089 GCF_000299155.1 Elephantulus edwardii
TCTCTCTCTCTCTCTCTCTCTCTCTCTCTCTCTCTCTCTCTTTCTTTCTTTCTTTCTTTCTTCAGTCCTGGAGGTACACAACTATCTGGCTTGGAAGGTTGAAAGGTGGTGGTTCAAATCCACAGGCTGCTCCTTGGAAGAAGGATGGGTCCTCTCCTGCAACGATTTACGGCCTCAGGAGCCCAGTGGGCGTCACTGTGATTCAGAATCGTCTCAGTAGTAGCAAGCTTGGTGTGTTTTGTTTTTTAAGCGAAGTCCCCACGATTTCAGATGACATAATTGATTATATAGAGAATCTCCATCAACCGTGAAATTGTCCTGGAGCTAACAAGCAAGGACTGAGGAGGATGCACGACGACTCCACGCTTTCCTCGTGGGACTCAAGGCTGGCTTGTCACGGCTCCAGGCTCCACGCTTTCCTCGTGGGACTCAAGGCTGGCTTGTCACGGCTCCAGCAGTCCTTTCTTCCAGCATGCCCTGAGTGGACATAACCCCCCACCCCTCCCTAAGTAACCAAGGGCTTAGCCATTCACCCCTCCCTCCCGGACTCCCACAGCAAAGCAAAGGACCCCACCCCTCACCCCGTCCAGATAGGAACCACAGCTGATGGCAGCTCTAACGGGGTGCCCAGCCCCTAAGGAAGTGGGTAACCCCCCCTCTTTATTTCACCCTCGGAAGGTCCCCCTGAGGCATAATCGCACTCCATTGAGGAGGAAATTGAGTCTTTTGCACTTAAAAATGGCATTATTAATTGTTTTTTTGCCTTTAATTATTTAAAACAAAAAACTGTCCTTTTTTTTTGGTTTTGTTTTGTTTTGGTTGGGATCTGAGTGAAAGTTTACAAAGCATATTTTGCTCAATCAATTATTGGTTCAGACTTTGTTCCGTAACATTAACTCAACAGCACAGTGTCTGCTCATCCATTAATTCCGGTGGCCTTCCCTCCACCCATCCCGGGAATGTTCATTGTCTATCAATTCATTTTCCACACCCCTCCATCTCTGGTGACCATATAGATTGATTCTCTAGCTTCTTATAACAGTCCTCTTATACAGTGTCCTTTTGTGACTCAAGATCAATGAGTATAATGTAGGAAGGTATTTGTGACATTTAAT
The DNA here is from genome assembly GCF_000299155.1 of Elephantulus edwardii. Lineage (NCBI taxonomy): Eukaryota > Metazoa > Chordata > Mammalia > Macroscelidea > Macroscelididae > Elephantulus > Elephantulus edwardii. The sequence goes on from NW_006399943.1 coordinate 1,735,578, forward strand.
CTCATAAATCCTCCACACGTAGCCATTAATCTTAATGATAAAATAACATTTGCCCCACGAAAACATCTTGTCAGGGAGTTGTTACTCTGGAGTACATAGCAGTGACCCACAACTCGGTCCTTTCTGAGGTGTCTCAGCTCAGCTGAGGGAGGGTGGCTGAGGCCAGACGGCAGCATCCAGACCACAGAGCCAGCATGTTCCCAGCGTCAGGTCCCGCTAGAACCCTACCCAAGGCTTAGAAGTTAGATGTGGGGGTCGAAGGGTTGAGTCTTCGAGGGGACTTGAACTGAGAGCTCTGGGCTTCAGTCCTCCCAGTGTGTGAGCTGTCAAGGACGGCCCTGGATGTGCTCAGTGAATGGCACTCATCGACTGTGCTGTGGGGGATTCGAACGGGGCACAGGGCCTGATCTCAGGGCACAGGCTTCCCAGTGGGAGGCAGGAGAACAGAATCAGGTCCTCCTTCCAACACAGGGCTGGATCCCCACCCCCCACGCCCCTCCCCACCCCTCCTGCTCTGTGACCATCACAAGACTCAGTCCTGCCAGTAGCCCTGGAAACCGGCCTGTTGATGTAAACACACCTGCTGTTTGCCCAGGAAGCAGGGCCTCATGTTCGAGCCCATCACCTCCAGCTCTGCACAGAAACCCACAGAGGAATGACTTTAGATCTCCACCTAAACTAGGAAGCACATGTGTCCTCCCACCTCTGCTCGGCCCCACCACCCGCTCCTGGTGATTCTCAGGGTACCTGTCACTTAACCTCTGCCCCTCTTCCTACCCCAGGTGGGGGGTGCCACCTCTAGGAAGTGCAGGCCTGCCCTATCAGCTAGGTGAAGGTGTGGGAAAACAGGATGTGAGTCATCCTAGGAGCCAGGTGGCCTTGGGTCAGTAGGGCGGCTGGAGACAATGCAGGTCATGTAGGGACCACGTGAGCCCCAGGTGGACAGAGACCACAGGAGGCAGGGGAGGGACAGCGCTGGGCCCCGGACAGTGCAGGCGAGAGAGGACACCTCACCAGCCATACAGGGCACGTGAGTGTATTGTGTTTGCACTGTCGTCTGGTAAGGCTCACTGGTGGCAAGGCGTGTTATGTCTTGGACCGTCAACCGAAAGCTTGGCAGTTCGAGCCCACCAGCACCTCTACAGGAAGGGAAGAGGCAGTCTCTCCTCCTGTAAAGAGTCACAGCTTTGGGAACCCAGCGGGAGGCCATGAGCAGAACTGAGTCCAGGCGGTGGGCTGGTGGCGGTCATCACCACTATTGTTTTGAGAGCTAGGAAGTGTGTAGTCACATGATGGAAATGTTTAGAACATTGTGAGACACAGTGACCACGTGCTGCTGGGGAACGGCACCGATGGGACTTGCTCCAGACAGGGTTGCCATCTGAAAAACTGTCAATAAAAACATACCCAAAACAACCAACACAACAAAGCACACACGAAGCTCGAAGAAGCCGAGTGCAGTGAGACTCCGAGCCCCCGCTATGTTCCGCAAACACGTGTCTCCAGGGCTGCAGGAGGACTGAGCGTGGGCTCTCAGAGGGCACCAGGCACCCCTGCCTCCATCTGCTATGAGGCCTGGTGGCCGAGTGAAGGGAGCTGCACAGCTGATCTAAATACTGCGTCCCTCTGAGCGTTCAAATCCACCAGCAGCTTCTCAGGAGAAAGATGGGTATCTGTGTGTGTGAGGTTTACAGCCTCGGAAATCCTGCTGGAGGGTTAACCCTGCGTCCTTTCTGACTCCACATCAGTGACAGCTGAGCATCTGGTAGCCCAGCCCAAGAGCCCCAAAGGGGCCAAGCTCTCCATCCTACTCGCTCTCTGGTCCTCTGACAGTAAGAAACAACTTACTCCAGTCACAGGTCCTGGCTCCAGGCAGACGCCATGCATTTTAAGCGAGGGAAGACCCCTGGCTCTGCCAGTCACAGCCCAGGTGCGAAGTGAGGCCCTCGCAGATGCGCCTCGGGTCTGCGCACTCTCTGTGGGCGGAGGCGCACGGGGCAGCTTGCTCTGAGGCGCAGTAATAACAGGTTAGCCTGACTGGCTCTGTGCAGGGCTGGAAAGGGCTGTGTCAACACATGCAAATGATATGCAAAGCCTGGAAGGGAGACCAGGCTCTCCGCCTGCTGGTGCTGTGGGTCTCCACACGGCAGGTGTGGCAACCGAGGGGTGTGCGATCCGGTGACACGTGGGCCTGTGGGAGGTGTGTGTGCTTGTACGCACCCCTCGTGTGTGAGGGGGTGTCTGGGGTGGCTCCTTGAGACCGGGGGTGCGTGTTGGAGTGTGCGTGACTTGCCACCCACATCCGAGACTTCCAAGAAGCCACAGGGCTCCTGTCTCCTCACATAACCTCGACCGGGCCCTGAGACTTCTCCGTGGGCATAAAGCGACAGCTCTTCCCTCTGCATCCTCCTGCTGAGATGTCCAGGATGGACCGCGGAGGGAAAACGCAGGACAGGTAGATGTTGTCTGCAGGTAGTTTACCTACCTTCGCCATGTGGGAAGCCTCTGGTACCAGTACTGACTCCTCAGTGCCCGTGACGATGGCTGCCCCTGCGGGAGAGAGAATGGAATGCTTGAGGCTTAGAAAAGTAACTTGTCCACAAGCAAGGAGGCTCGGGGTCAAGACTGGCCTCAGCTGTGATGTTCTGCCTGTCTGCCAGGTGCCTGCATGCACAGGATTGAGGTGACCGGAAACTAGAACCAGGTGTGAATGGTCCGAGAGGGAGCTTGACACTGAAAGCTCTCTACAAGACTCGCCAAAGTTGTTTGGGGTTGGTGCTCCTCCCAGTTGAAAAGTTTGGCCCACGAGTTGGTGCCCTTGAGTCCTGCTTGCAGAGAGAAAGTGTGCTGATGCCGTGTGTGACCCGTGCCAGAGGGGAAGGCTCTGCTGGAGGTGGGAGAAGCCTGGTTCCATGGGCCAGAGAGCAGGGGTCCCAAGGCGGCCTTACCCCTCCCGGCTGGTGAGTGGTCCCTCTGGGGCCTGTTTCCTCATCTGAGAAATGGGGCTGCTGTGGCAGCTTGGCTGGCTCATTGCCTGGTTGGTTATGGGGACTTGGCTGCTGTGCTTCCTGCATCGTCTTCAAGGTTAGAGCAGGGAAGGAGGTGTGGTCCCACATGCCAAGAGGTCCCTGATGGCACAGCAGTTTGGGATTGATCTCTGACCTAAAGGCTGGAGGTTCAAACCCAACTCGTGGTGCTGATGAGGTCTGGCCAGGCTCTTCTGTGGCAATGGCAGCCAAGAGAGCTCCAGAGAAGCCACTTCGACTTGGAAGCACACAGGGTCTCAAAGGTGGAGCGGACCTCATGGCAGCAGGGTGGGCGCTGGAGGCAGGAAAGGGAGGGGTGGGGTGGGGTGAGGGGTGGGGCATGCTCTGCTGAGGTTCTGAAGGGGGGGCATCTAGCTGAGAGGCTTGGACACTTTGGTGCGGGAGGCAGCATTGAGGTTCTGCCTCGGTGGATGGAGAGGTTGGGGTACGTGGGCAGGAAGGGTTTCCTAGAATTTTAGAGGCATGAGGACCTATGGTGACTGGGGGCCACCGCACGCTGCGAGCTGCCTGGGCTCAGGGCCCACTACAAGCTACAGGGCACAGCGCTGTGCCTCGTGGGACAGGAAAGGGATGCAGAGTTGTAGCTGGGTGTCAAGCGTCTGCTTTTCAACTCCTGGTGACTCCACGTGACAGAGGAGAACTGGCTCATAGCGTCTCCTAGGCTGTAATTCTCACAGGAGGAGATACAGGTCTTTCTCTCATGGAGTCACATGGAGGATTCGAACTGTCAGCCTTTTGGTTCACAGTCTAGCATGCAAACATTGTGCCACGAGAGCTCCTTTTACCTGCACATTTGAATCACTATTCAGATGAGCCCAGGAGCGGCTGACCGGTCTGCAGCCAGGTGACAAAGAAATTCTCTGCAAGCTCATATGTGGGCACTGGGCGAGGCGGTGCATGTGCAGATCTGGAGCTCCTGTGTGAGCGTGAGCTCCAGCGCCCTGGAGCTACGTGTGTAACACGCTGGCTATTAACAGAAAGGTCAGTGGTTTAAACCTACGTGTCGCTGCAAGGGAGGAAGATGAAGTTTGTCCTCCAGTGAAGATACACAGGCTGGAAACTGGACGGAGGGCCCCTGTGGGGTCAGAAGGGCTTTGACAGCAGTGGGTTTGGTTTTCGTGGGCGCACATGGGGAGCTGAGGTGTGGCTGGGGTGCATAGAATGCAGGTGGGGTGAGAGGGGGGCAAGTGGACCAGCTAGGATCTTGTAGGTTGCATGTGATTATTCTATTTGGTTTTTTTTCAGTTTTATTTTGTTTTTGAAGATGTTTGAAGTCATTTACTTACTTTTAAATTGTAATTTGGATCAATGCTTATATAGAGCACAGTGGCTGTAGGAACGATGGGGAGCCATGGAAAATTCTGGTGGAGTGGGGATAGGAGAAGACTTCTCTGCTTAGGCCCCGGCTGAGCACTCAGGTGCCTGAGGAGAAAAGTCAGACTGTCCACCCCCAAAGGCTCAATCTGAGAAAACCCAATGGAGCGGCTCCACGCGATACACCGGGGTCGCCAGCCGGAAGGAGTTTGCTTGGCTTTGGATGGTAGAGTGAGGATGATGTGAGTGGGACAGAGGTGAAGGCAGGAACTGCGCTTTGACTCCTGTGACTGGTTCCTGGCCCTGCTCGGCTTCACCACCATCCCCAGCCCCAGGGGAAAGGTTTCCCACAGAGCCACCTGTGCCATGGCCTTCGGTTCCTGATAAGAACAGGAAGGGACCACTAGATAGCGGGGCACCGAGGACCGCCACGGTCCAGTTTGATTTGGGCCTGGTCACTGGGTGTGTCTTCACAGGTGGACCCCCCAGGTTGCAGCAGCCTTTAGAGGAGGCGCAGTTGCTTCAGCAGGGGTGTGCTCCAAGGCCCCAGGCAAAGGGCTTCATGGTGATGGACTCACAGCTCCAGCCCTGACTGGACACGTTGGACCATCCTAAGGCCTGGCAATAGGAGTGAGTCCGTGGGGCCATCCAAATCCAGCTGAGCCCAGGCAGATGGTGACAGGGAAAGACAGAGCTCTGGCCAGCAGGATCTCAGAGAGGCCTGAGGCACTGCCACCTTATGCTGCAGTGAACTCTTCGCTGGTGCTTTTGTTTTAGAAGAAAATGTGTTGCATCTATAATAAGAATAACAGAAGGCTTCTTATGGTAATATACATGTCACACGGGTTATTGTTTCTCATGTATGCGATCTTTGGCAATGTTAACTATGGAATTTTCACATATAATATCCTCACATTATATTATACAAGTTATACTAGTGTTCAGGTCTTTTGTTCATAGGATCGCTATGAGTTTTCTATGACTCGACAGCACTTAACAACAAACAACATTGTCCTCACATAAATCACGTGTGTGCACATGTAACATAACTGGCACACAGGCGCGACTAAATGTGGCACAGTTTATAGAACCTGTATAGCCCACATGTTATTTACATAAAATGCAGTACCTTAATTGTGTTCTGAAACCCTCACTAGTAATTATTGCCAAATTCCCCATCATCATAATGAAAAGGATTCTTTGACCAATAGTTGCCCCGGGAACCACATTTAACAGGACATAATGGCCCTAGAGACATTTCTGGGCTGGAATCCTGATGGGGTGGACCGCTAGCCTTTTCTCCTGAGGAGGGGCTGGGTGGATTGGAACAGCCGACCTTTCAGTTAGCAGTGAGAACTTAAATGTTGCACCACCAGTGCTCTTTGGAATGAGGCCAAGAAGGTAAAAATTCCTTGCGGTCTGTAAGGACTGAAGCCAGACCACCACACCAGCCATGCTATGCACTCTCCTCGGGCCACCTGCATGTCCCCAGGGGCTCCAGGGGTGGTGGGACCCCCTCTGCCTGGGCTGACCAGGTCTTGTGTCACAGAGGATGCAGCATTTCTGCAGAGACCATGGGAATTAGACTTCTTCAAGGACGCACACATGTGTGTTCGTGCAGCACATCACGCAGAGTGAATCCATAACTTTGTATAAACGGGGTTCCATCTCAGGGTGACCTTAGGAGCACCCCCTTAGGGGCAGCAAATAGAAGCACCACCAAGACAACTCACACTCTTAGCTTGTGTTTATGGTGTTTATGAGGCTGGAAGGTGGCTGTGGTAAGGAGCTGCACTGCCAACCTGAAGATACATGGTTCTAATCCACCAACTGCTCTGAGGGAGAAAGACAGGTCATCTTCTCTGTAATTTACAGCCTCTGGAAACGGTAGGTTCAGTTATGGGTTGGCTCTGACTTGACATTACACAACAACAACAACAACTGAGGCTAAAGGGGAGTTCTGGTGGTGCAGTCTGCACGGAGCAGCACAGGTAACCTCAAGGTTGTGCCTCTCAGGTGGTTCGAACCCACCTGCAGCTGCTTGGAAGAAAGATGTGTGATTTACAGCCTCTGGGAGCCACTATAGGGTCAACGATGAGTCTTTTCAGATTGAATGTCAATGCTTTTGGTTTTTCACTTTAATGGGGCTGAAGCGGACCCACCACAAACCCTTAGATGATTCTTTCTTTTTCCCAATCACCTTTTTTTTTTTTATTCACAGCAATGTCCCTCTCCTTCAAACTCTGAAATGCTCTTCCTCTGTTCTGAGGGTAATAATCCTCTCCATTGTCTTCCTCACTTCCCTTCAAGTTCAGTGGTTAACTATTGCGCAGGTGCTGTTGAGTCAAGGCCGACTTATTGGGGCATTATGTGACAGAGTAGAAGGAGTCTACAGAGCTTTGGAGACCAATTTCTATGGAAAAGAACTCTGGTGGTGCAGTAGGTAAGCACTTGACTGCTAATTGGAAGGTGAATGGTTCAAACCTACCCAGCAGCTGCTTGAAAAAAGACCACGATCTGCTTCTGCAAATATTCAAAAGCTGCGAGGCAGCTCATCTCTGTCCCAAAGGGTTCCTATGAATGAAAAATGAACTCTACAGTGTGCAATAACCACAGCGACCTCTGTGGTATCACCTCGTCTCTCCCTTACAGCGTTGCTGGCGGTTTATCAGTGCTCCCCTTGGGCTTAGCAGCCGGGGGCTTAATTACTACATCACCAGGATTCCTTCAGGTTCAGGCTCAAGCCTCCTGCAGGTTCAGGTTCAGGCCCCTTTCAGGTTCAGGCCTCTTTCAGGTTAGTGGTTCTGGGGCAAAACTTCTCCTGTGGCCTATAAAGCTCCACAAACACACACTGTATTTTCTCTCCTGACTGTTTCCTCACATTCTTCTCTTTGCTCCTACTCAGGAGACCTGCCAGCCTTACGTTAACTCGCTGCGCTTGCTACGTGTGGCCTCACCACAGGGCCTTTACACTCACTGCTCTTTCGCTGGAGCACCCTGGCCTCAGGCTTTCTCAGCTGAGTTCTTCTCATCATCTGTGTCTTCTCAGACATGCTCTGCCCTCCTCTCCCTCATCAAACCACTCTACCTTCCTTTCTTCATTGCATTTAGTCCAACCTGAAATTATCTCACTCATTTTTGTGTTATCTTACTTGTGATCATGTCATGTACTAAAATGTCAACCTTATGAAGGCAGGAATTGTCTCTGCCATATCCTCTGATCCTTGAGACCTGGAGCAAACCCAGAATGTGATTGTTGTTCTTGGCTGCTGGGTGGATGAGCAACAGTTAGATGCACAGTCACGACACGTACGTGCACATGCGGGAAACACTGCGGGTCCCATCCTAAATCACCACGATAATTATGACAATAAAGCCGCTAACAAGCTTGGTTGTTTTTCCAGTGCATGTAGACGTTACATTTGCGCAGACTAGATTATGATCTATGCAAGAGGCCAGGGCAGTGTAATGTGTTACATGTTCGGCTGCTAACTGAAAGGTTGACAGTTCAAATCCGCTCACCACTTTCAGGGAGAAAGATAGGAAGTTTCCTCCCGTAATTATTACAGCTTTGGAAATTCATGGGTCAGAATCACCTCAGTGGTGGTGAGTCTGATTTTGGCTGTGACGTGTATTAAGTGGACAATGGTGTCATGAAAGAGCCTGAAATGTTGTTAAGTGTGACAGAGACATGTCACGCCTCCGTAGGCTTCTTTGGTGAGGGACTGCCCCGAACCTTTAACTTGTAGAAATGCAATCATTATCCATGTGTAATAACATGAAGCACCATGAAGGAGGTAAGTCTGTACTTCCCCTGCCCCTGGGGCTGGCAATGCCTTCTCTCTTTGCTGGTTTTTCCAATAGGATTTGCTTGTTTGGATTTCCCCCCTTGTTTTTAATCCACTATTGTCTTGACTACATGGATCACAACAAATTGTGGCTAACTCTGAGGAGAATGGGAATCCCAGAATAGTTAACTGTGTTCATGTGAAACCTATACTTGGACCAGAAAGTAATAGTTAGAACAGAGCAGGGGAAACACTGTGTGGCTCAAAATCAGGAAAGGTGTGCATCATCTTATCTCCATATCTTTTCAAACTATATGCAGAACAGATCATTTGGGAGGCTGGAATTTATGAGGAGGAATGTGGCATCAGAGTTGAAGGAAGACTCATCAACAACCTACGTTATGCAGATGACACAACCTTGCTTTCAGAAACAGAGGAGGACATGAGACATTTTCTGAAGAAGATTAAAGACTATAGTCTTCAATATGGGTTGAAGTTCAACGTCAAGAAGACAAAGATTCTTACCATTGGGCCAATTGGCAGCACCATGATGGATGGAGAAGAGACTGAGATTGTTAACAGTTACAGCTTGCTCGGATCCACAATCAACACTCTTGGCACCAGCAGTCAGGAAATCAAAAGATGAATAGCATTGAGAAAGTCTCCTGTCAGGGACCCCTCTAGGGTACTGAAGTGCGATGATGTCAGTCTGGACACTAAAGTGAACCTAATAGAGGCCATGATCTTCCCAATTATTTGGTATGCATCAGAGAGCTGAACAGTGACTAAGGACAATAGAAGAAGAATTGATGCCTTTGAGTTGTGGTGCTGGAGAAGAGTGTTGAACGTAACATGGACTTCCAAGAGAACAAACAAGTTTGTCCCAAAGAGAGTGACAGCAAGCTTCTCCTTGGAGGCAAGGATTTTGAAAGTTCATCTCACATACTTTGGGCATGTGGACCGGTCCTTAGAAAGGGACATCACACTTGGAAGGGGGAAAGGGCGGTACAGGAGAAGAAGATCCTTGATAGGTTACACTGAATCAGTGGCTGGAGAAGTGGGATTGTCTGTAGGAGGTGAGGAGATTGGCTCAGGATAGAGCAGGGTTCAGAGCTGTTGTACATGAGGTCACTATAAATCACAGGAGATGACACATAACAACAACAATTGTTTTGATTGTGTATCACATAAAGAACTTAAGACACAGCTTAACAAAGATGGAACTCTTCAGAGGAAGAGGAAGGGGAGGAATAGACTGGGCAAAGTCCAACCATCTTCACTGAGCAGAAAACAGGAGTGACTGGCCACAAAGCTGCATCACTGTCTTAAAGGCCCACCCACTGTGTGCATGTGTCTCTATTTGCACAAATGTGCATCCTGCATAGAGACAGAAGCCGTGGGGGCTGGGTGTTGGTGTTGGGCGTGGTGTGTGCACGCTCATGGAGCTGGCTTCTTGTTCTACCTTGCCCCTAAGTTGGCCAGACCTCACTGTGATCTTTAAAATACTGTTCTCGGATGCTGTTGAGTTGACCTGATAGATGACAAAGTCAGGCACACCGAGTCTTGTCCGTCCCTGTAGCTGTTGGCATTTTTGAGGCACCTTCTGTGGCTCTTATGTTAGGCTGTGTCATGGAAGCTCTTCCTTTATTTGTGGATTCTACTCTTGGTTTAGAAAAGAATTTTAAGAAGTTTTTATTTAAGTAAAGGTTAAATCATATTGGTATTTTATGCACTCATTCATAGACATTTTCACTTATAACATTAATTATCACTGATTAATGTAATCAATTAATTACAATGTCCAACAAACCTCTTATGTATGCCTTTTCCCTTTCTCCAACTCACATGTTTATGAATTTTACTCCCCGCCCCATCCCTGTTCTCCTGCTGAGATCGTCACCATCTGTGTGTCAATCTCCCCTTAACTTTTTACAACAGCGGTTGTGCCTTCGCTGTCTCTCTGTAGCCGACTCACGCCACACAGAAGCATTCGCTCCAGGTTCTTTCAGGCTGGGCAGTGTTTCACGAATTCCTGAGGGTTTCTCAGTGATACACAGCACTCCACTGTGTGAATGTATCTCCGTTTCTGTAGCCATCCGTCATTAATGAACACGTGGATTGTTTCCAGCTCTTCGCAACTGTGAATAATGCTGCCATAAACATGAGTGTGTATGTTAGTTTGTGTCACTGCCCCTTTACATTCTGGTAATAATAGCGGGATTGTTGAATCAAATGGTATTTCTATTTCCAACTTTCTCAGGAAGCACCAAACTGCTTGCCACGGTGGTTTCCTCATCGCCAGTCATGGATTGAGGGAGCCCCACTATGTTGACAGCTTCTAACAATTGTTGTTTGCTGTCTTGTTGAACCTTATCATTGTCAGAGTTATATGATATCTCATGGTTATTGTGGTTTTTACTCTCTCTATTATGAGGGGGATTTCATGGTCTAGTGGCTACAGAGATTCTCGGCCCACTCGAAGTGTGCGGTTCAAACACTCAGCGGTTCGCTGGAAAGAAGATGGGTGATCTCCTCCTGTGAGAGTCACAGCCTCAGCAAACCCTCGGGAGGGTCAGCTATGAGTTGATTCAGACCCAACGGCAATAAATGACTGAACAGACAACTAATGATCGTGAGAATTTCTTCATGAGCTTGTTGCCCCTCTGAACGTCTTTGGCAAAATGTCTATTCAGCCGCCTACTTTGTAATTAGATTGTTTGGCTTTATGTTGTTGAGTTTTCTATAAGTTTTCAAGATGAGTCCCTTGTCGTGTGTGTGCAGACCCTCTCTTTAGAGTGAGGGGTGGTAACAGCTTTATCTCAAGAGACCCATTGACTGGGAGAGATTACCTAGAGTCTCAGGCAAGGGAAGCCTCTGGTACCACGCTCAGGGGGAAAGAGCCCCAGGGCATCACGGGAGAGTAGCTCTGCAGCCACGAGCACTGGGCAGAGGGAAAGGGTGACGTCCTGTCCCTGGGGTTCTCAGCCTAGATACTTTCTAAAGAGCCTTTAGCTCTAAATTCATGGAGTCTTTCTTTCTTCGGTAAGGAAGCTCTGGTGGTATGGATGCCAAGGAACTGGTTCTGAAAGGTCTAACTAACTAGCAACTAACTAACTAACTAACTAACTAACTAACTAACTAACTAACTGCTGACTGAAAGGTCAGGGATCCCAAACCACCAGTTCCTCCTCAGGAGAAAGATTTACAGGCTTGGAAGCCCTTTGGAGAAGTTCTACTCTGTCCTGCAGGGGGGGCTACGAGTCAGGATTGACTCAATAATGTGATACTGCTTTGATTTGGGACTCACCCCTTTGGGCACAGTAACAGAGACACTTAACTAAGTCACCTGAATGGAGGAAACCCTACCTTCATCTTGGACTTCAGTGAACCTTTTGTAAAGCACCTACTAGAGAGGATAACGTGTTAATTTTGGATAGAACAAAACAAACCTGCACAGCCCAAGTGCTTGCCGCCGAGTAGGCCCTCACTCATCTCAATCCTACAGAACAGAAGAGAGCTGCCCCACCGTTTCCAAAGCGTAAAGTTGTGTGATGGTTCTGATGAGGAACTGGGAGATTTGGACTGCAGTGGGACGCTTAATTATTGCACCACCAGAGAGCCCTACATGGATGTTGATGTTGTTGCTGCTGTTGTCTGTCATCTAGTCGGAGCTGACTCCTAGCTGACCCTCCAGCAGACTTTCAGAGGCTGTAAATTACAAGTGGGGGGATTGTGTATCTCTCTCCGGGGGAGCTGATAGACTCAAACTGCATGCCTTTGGGTTGGCAGAGCAGCTTATTACCACGAGGCCAGCAGAGCTCCCTAGATAGATGGATGACTCAGTCTCAGATCAAAAAGTTAAACCCCCAGCACCTCAAATCCTACTGGACGGCAGTGTCTGTGGTCCTGGGAGCATCGATTCCAGGCCGTGCTTACTTCTCTTTTGGGGTGGGGATGAGTTCTGAACTTGGGCTTTGGAGCAGATTTGAAAGGTCCACAATTTGAGCTCAGCCTCTTTCTAGAAATGATTTGAGGAGACTCAGGAGGATCTAGTCCTTGAAAAAAAGATATTCAGCCTCAGAAAAGTAGAAAGTCAGGGAAAGAGAGAAAGATCTTTAATGAGATGGACTGACAGAGTGACTACAGCAATGGGCGTGAACACAGTGGAGGGGTGAGCACTGAGCTGGGCCTGGGAAGGGTCCGTTCTGCTGTACGTGGCTTGGAGCGAGTTGGCACTGACTTCAGGTCACCTGATGACGACAATGACTATGACATTAAGAGCACCCAAAGGAAGGACAGTGAGGAAAATCGCCAGAATGAGAGCCCAGAGGCCAGAAAGGAGAGGGGACTGGATCTTGCGAAGGGCCAGGCACTCTCCAGCCAGTGTCTTGGATTCAGGAATCAAACCTGATTTGATTGCACAGAGACAAAAATGCATTCTTCGCTTGGAGAAGTAGCTGGCATAGACCAGTATACAAATCTGTGTTTTAATCTGCTTATTGAACGTTTTAAGCCTTTTGTTTTCGTAAATGTATCCGGAAGGTGCTGATTAGCTGGTCTCTTGAATGATGGGGTGCGTGGGGTCTTAGTCCCACCATTTTGTTTCTCATCTGGTGAGGAAGAAAATCTCTCCCTCCCTTTACTCCCCCCTCCAGCAAAAGAACCACAAAATCAATTTCTTCCGTAACAAACTTTTGGGGATGACAGGAAGGGCTAGGGGAGAGCTAGTATTTCTTGTTAGAGCTGAAAGAGAAGACTTTTTCTTTTGGGGATTTAGGAAAATGAATTTACAAAAACAGCGGGTGATGCTAACATATCAGCAGTGAAGCTGGGAGTGGGTTTCCTCCAGACTCTGTGACTGGAAGGTCCTGGGGCCCGGTGCCTCCCTGAGGGGCACAGGTACTGTGGGTACCAAGAGGCCTTTCCCTGGCTCCTTGTCACCTGATCTCTTTCATCACATGCAACACAGCAAGAAGGCACGACACTGCAGGTCTGGAGAAATAAACTGCAGAGGCAATTTCCGCTGGGGGAACGTTGGATGTGACGGGTGTTGAGAGGTCCTGTGTTATCCCACATGCACCGCAATCACAGCCCGGCCCTTGCAGGAAGCTGGCTTGGTGGGACCATGACCATCAGCGTGAAGTGAGCTGTTTGAGACGATCTTGGCACTACTTTCTGAAACAGCCTTCACTGCCTGGAGGAGGGCATGGGACAGGGACAGAGGGAGCAGACTGGGGGTCCGTGGAGAACTCTCAGGTGAGCAGAAGGACATGGTCTCGACCACTGGGTGTGGTGCTGTCCTGTGTCCCTCTGCCTTTCTGCTTTCCCCACAGCCTCCCCAAGAGGCCCTTTGGACCAGAGAGATCAACTTGGCCTGCTTCTTCCCTTGTTCCTCATGAATCCAGAATATTCTGAGTTGGAAAACCCTTAGGCACAATCTAAGGGACACTGGTGACAGAGTTGAGTTTAAGCATTGAGTTATCAGCCAAAAGGTTGGTGGTTCAAACCACCAGCCACCCTGAGGGAGAAAGACACAGCCACCTGCTCTGGTAAGAATGACAGCTGGAAGCCCCTTGGGGCAGTTCAGCTCCCTCCTGCAGGGGGCACTGTGAGTCAGAACTGACTCGAGGGTGTTGTGTTTTAGACACGCTCTTGCCCAGGATTTTTCCGGAGACCTGCATGGAGACCCGTGAGATACACGAGCTCATTTTAGGCTGAACTTTTTTCTCCCATTTATGTTTTCATTATTTTTTAATTGATATTTTAATGAAAGTTTACAGAATACCATTTTGCCTTATTGAGAATGGACACAGTAAAACATGCAGTATCCCAACCATTTCAGTCCACGTGATTCAGTCACACCGATGGCATGCTCCATGTGTGGGATCCTCGCTCCCTCCCTTCAGAGCTTCAAATCCTCTCACTTCCAGCAAGCAAGGCTGTGTCTTCCGCATGACACAGGTTAGTGATGAGACTCCCTCCAATCCTGAGGCCACACTCCTCTTCATAGAGTCCAGTTTCTCAGATAATTCGCTCAGCATACAGACTGAACAGGTATGGAGACAGAATACATCCCTGACTCACTCTCTTCCCAATTCCAAACCATGCAGTGCTCCCCGGCTCTGGTCACACAACAGCCTCCTGCTCCAGGTATAGGTTCCTCATGAGCACAATCAAGTGCTCTGGGATTTGGTGGAGCTCCCTAGTTAAGACAGACTAGGAAGCAGAACGGGCCATCTACTTCCTAAATAAAAGACTTTTGAAAACCTGTTGAACACTAAACAAAGGGGATTGTTACAATAGTGCCGCGATAGAGCCCAGAGTGGAAGTCAATCGAAATGAGGAAAATCAATAAAAAACATCATTTGACAATTGGTACATAGAATGTTTGTAGCTTGAATGTTGGAAAACTGGATATTGTAACAAATGAAATACTACGTATTACTGAGATACGATGGACCAGCTACGGCCACTTTGAATCAGATAATCATATGACATACTATGCAGGGAATGAAAAACAGAAGAATGGTGATGCATTCATGGTCAAAAAGTCAATTTCAAGTTCTGTCCTAAAATACAATGTTGTGAGTGATAGGATAATATCTGTATACATACAAGGAAGACCCATTAACACGACTATTATTCAAGTATATGTTTGTACATCTAGTGCCAAAGAGGAAGAAATTGAGAATTTTAATCAAATTTTGCAGTCTGTAATTGACCAAACATGCAATTAGGATGCGTTAACGATAATGACTGGAATGAAAAGCAGGAAGCAATGAAGAAGGAACAGTAGTTGGAAAATATAGGGTTGGTGATAGAAATGAAGCTGGAAATAGAATGAATTTTATTTTTACAATGATTTATTCATTGCAAATGCTTTGTCTAAAAGACACGAAAGATGACTTTACATGTGGACTTCACCCAATGGCCTGCATAGGAATCAGATTGAGGTGCTGGAGTATTCTATAAATTCTAGATTTAAGTCCCTCCTTAGACATGTCTTTACCAAATACTTTTCCCAGTCTGTGGCTTTCCTTGTTACCCTGTTGGGGAAGTTTTTTGATGTGCGTAGGGATTTAATTCTTAGAAGGTCTCATTCCTCTATTTCACTCTCTCTGGTTGTAGGTTTAAATGACCTTCTACAACACCTACCGTGACTTCTTCTCCAGGGACCTGGTCTTTCCTGGCAATGCACGCACACTAAGTGAAGAGCAGTCTCAATGGTTCTGTTGTTAATGATTTTGTTAGATGTGGTTGGTGTGAAACACGGACTGCAATGCTGCCCGGTCCTGTCCCATCCCCACAATTGTTGCTATGCTTTCATTTCTGTTGTGTCAGGTGCCATTGAGGTGACTGTGACGCAGAGTGACACCATTTACAAAGGAACAGGACGCTGCCCTGACCTGTGTCACCCCAGCAGCTGGAGCCACGCACAAGTGCATCGTGCTGGTCCATTTCATGACAGGTCTTCCTCTCTTTGGCTGGTCTTCCGCTTTTCTGAGCATGACGCCCTTTTCCAGGGGCTGGTCCCTCCTGACAGCATTGCCCCAAACATGTGAGAGGAAGTCTCAGCACCCTTGCTTCTGAGGAGATGCTGGCTGCCCTTCTTCTCCACAGCCTCGTTCTTCCGGAAGCCTGGGCAGTGCTCTTCACCGACGCTATCATTCAAAGACGTTGCTTCTCTCTTATGTATTCGTTGTCTAACTTCCACGAGCATATGAAGTATTTGAGAATCGCTAGATATGAGTAAAACGTTCCCATCTATAGATCTTAGTGAAGATACTTGTTCCTGCACACTTAGAGGTGTGCACACTTGAGATGTCAGTAAAGAGATGGTTTTCTACAAGTGTCTGTGGAGATTCTAGGTTCTACAGGTAGCAGCGCTCAGCTTGGAAACAAGAACGGAGACCCCAGAGCTGTCCAACCCCTCCTCTGTGAAACTCACAAAGGGAGAAGTCTTGTCTCACAGCCTCCAGCAAGTTAGAGACTCAGGAGTGCCCAGCCTGGCCCCCCTTCCAGCCTACAGCGCCCCCTCCTCGCCGTGGAGAGCAGGACACACGGCGGTGGAGGAGGGGAGAGCAGCGCTGAGTGGGAGCACATTTCCATTTCAATTATTCAGGGATCCTTGACCCTCATTACCATGGATAATCAAAACCTGCCTGGATGCATCACGCTTTAATGAAAACCATCACTGAAGTGGCCCTGAGATGCACAGACGGATAATTGCAGGGGGTGGGTGTCCGATTACTCTGAGGGAGCCACTTCTCCTAGCTGCTCCGAGCTGATGACGGCCCTCAGCGGGCTGTCACGAGGCCCTGGAGGGCCTCTTTGCTGACAGGTACAGCCTCGCTTCTCAGCACACCGGCCTCTATTGATGATGGAGTGGGCAGTGAGAAGGACTTTACGGGAACAGAGCCCAAAGAGAAAGCAGGTGAGAGGCGCTGGAGAGTACGTCCAAGAGGCCTGTGAATGCCTCCCCTGCGGACGCCTCCCACCCACACCCTGAAGCAGAGCTCCTAGGCTAATTAAGCTCCAGGCGTGAGGCCTCGCAGGTCTCCTGTGGGCCAGGCTCCATCTCTTTGTGGGTTTAGAAATCTCTGCAAACAGAGATGGTGTTTGGTTGTCCTAAAAGGGCTGTTTGGTTCAGGATGGTATTCAACTGCCCAGTCCTGGCCTGGCAGTACAGACTATAAAACACAGGGTTAGGAGTTCAAACATACTCAGAGGTAAGACAAGCCTGGTGGTCGGCATCTGGAAGCCCTATAAGCAGCTCTTTCTTTTTAAAACAATTTTCTTTGTGATGTCACAATATGATTGTGATAGCTTTGAGCTGTGGTGTTGGAGAAGAGTGCTGACTATCCCATGAACCACCAAAAGAACAGCTATGTCTTGGAGAAGGTGCAGCCAGAATGCTCTTGAGAAGCAAGGATGACAAAGCTTTAGCTCACGTTCTCTTAGGAGTGTTAGCTCCTAACTTGTAGGAGAGGCTCATGCTTGGAAAGAGACACCATGCATGGAAGGAGGAGGACTGAGGGGAGAGAGGAAGGCCTGAATGAGGCAGATTGGCACAGTGACTGTGGCGATGGGCTCAAGCATGTCAGAGCCGATGAGACGGGCGCAGGTTGTTCACGGGTCACTATGAGATGTACTCACCTCGACAACACCTAACAAACAATAGCATTGTGATTTCAAGGAGTCCTAGTGGCGAAGTGCTTTATACGCTGGACTGCCAACAGAAAGGTCAGAGGTTTGAACCCAGCAGTTGCTCTGCAGGAATGAGATGAGGCCACCTTCTCCTATAAAGAATTCCAGCCTCAGAAGTACAGCGGAGGGACACTGTTACTCAGGACGAACTCAAAGACAGCGAGGCTGTGTGTGTGCACGTGTGAGGTTGCGATTTGGATGAGTTTTCCAGAGCAAACTGATCTTCCGTCCAGTGATTCACACACATTTTGTTTTGTGACAGTGATTCCAACCCCCACGTTGTAGCAGTGCCCCTCCCACCCCTGCCTGGGCTTCCTGTTTCCACCCTTCCCTCTTTCCTGCCCCTTCCTGCCGCAGCCTTCTCCCTGGGCGCATGCTGCCCCCTGACCTCACGTGAGTCCAGGGCAGCTCTGCTCTGCACATGTGGGGTTGCTGTGGGCGGGCGTTAGCTGATGGGGACTGAGGACCAGGCTGGCTCTGTGACAGGACCTTGGGCTCAGGTACTACAAGTTGCAGAGGAGAAAGGGTAACAAGCCCCCAAGCCCGGGGTGATGATGCCTGGGGGGCACAGAGAGAGGAGGTAGATGGACAAAGCAGGGGAGGGCACTGCTGAGCGCCACCTCAGTGTCCTGAGCAGAGGCTCCCCAGTGGAAGTTTGTCTCCAACTCTCCTGTTATCTTGGTTCTTCCGCAGTTGTGATCTGGGGACCATCAAGCAGAACCAAAACGGCCAGCTGTTGTCCAGCTGGCATCAATTCTCGGTGACCCCACGTGTGTCAGGGGACAGCTGTTCTTCGTAAAGGGTCGATTTGGTTTGTAAACTGTGATTTGAGTGAAAGCTAACAAAGCAAAGAAAGAGTTCATTCAGCCCATCATTCACATTCTGCTGTAGAACATTCGTTTCATTGTAGTTGTTGTTAGGTGTCAGTAAGGCGACAAGAGCTCATCGCAACCCTATGACACTGTTCCTATCACGCCTCCTGCTCCCCCATCCTCCCCATCCTCCCCATCCTCTCCATCCTCTCCACCCTCCATCCTCCATGCTCTCTGTCCTCCATCCTCTCCGTCCTCCATCCTCTCCGTCCTCCATCCTCCATCCTCCATCCTCCATCCTCTCCATTCTCCATCCTCCATCCTCTCCATCCTCCATCCTCTCC
>NW_006399943.1:1754499-1799677 GCF_000299155.1 Elephantulus edwardii
CCTCTCCATCCTCCATCCTCTCCATCCTCCATCCTCCATCCTCCATCCTCTCCATCCTCCATCCTCTCCATCCTCCATCTTCCATCCTCCATCCTCTCCGTCCTCCATCCTCCATCCTTTCCATCCTCCATCCTCTCCATCTTACATCCTCCATTCTCCATCCTCCATCCTCTCCGTCCTCCATCCTCTCCATCCTCCATCCTCCATTCTCCATCCTCCCATCCTCCCCAGCCTCCCATCCCCCCATCCTCCTCATCATCTACTCCTCCCCATTCTCCCCATCCTCCCACCTACTATCCTCCCATCCTTCACCCTCTATCCTCCCCATCATCCATCCTCCCATCCTCTTATTTTCCCTCATCCTTTCCCCATCCTCCCCATATCCCCACCCTCCCCACCCTCCCCATCCTTCTATCTTCTCACCCTCCCCTCTTCCCCATCCTCCTCATCCTGATATAGTGGTGTTATGTGCTGTTGAGTCACCTGTGACCCATGGGGTATGTACAGCATCTCTGCAGCCTGCCCTGTCTTGATACAGTGTCACTGACTCCAACACACCTATCCCACTGCCCCTGTTACTGTATCTGGGGTCTTCCTTTCCTGCACTGACCCTCTACCCTTCTGAGCATGGCCACATGCCCGAAGTAGGTGTGATGGAGCTTTAAAATCCTAGACTCGAAGGACAAACTTGGTTTCACCATCCCCAAGACCGATCCATTTGATTTCTTTGTAGTCCATGGTATGCATGTTCAAGACTCTTCTCTAGCACCACAACTCAAAGGCATCAATTCACCTTTTGTCATCCTTAGTCATTGTCCAGCTCTTTGATGCATAATAAATAGTTACGAAGACCGTGGACTGCATCAGGTGAATCTTAGTCTCTAGACACATTGTTGTTTTTCACTGTTTATTTTAGGACTATTATTTGACTGAAAATTTTCACAGAAGTAAGCTCCCGTAATATGCTCCCATAAAAGGTTTCTAGTTTTTACTTCCCCTCCACCACAATTTTTTAATTTTAGAAAAGTAGCCCTTAAACAGGTGTTTTTAAAAATAAAGTTACATTCTTAAGTACATTAAAACTGCAAAAGTAGAGTTGAACAGAGAGAGTTTCAGAAAGTGGGGACATGTTCTTCCTTGAGGTCTTCTGTGGTTAAGTCCTGGACTTGTCTGGCACCCCTACAGGGATGGAAGTCACCCCTTTCTCCCCACCATTCCCCCTCTATAATCTTCCACTCTTAAGCAGAGATTTTGGAGTTCTCTGCCATGCTGGGGGTAAGGCCAGTTTCCTGGAGTTCTGCAGTTCAGAAGTTCTTCAGGAGGAGTCAGTTGGTACTTCTGTCTCTTCCTCTCCTTCCCCAGGGCCACTGTCTCCTCAAGGAATAGCAGAGGACCCCATGCTTCCAACCCTCTTGTGCATATCAGGCCCCCCAGCTTCCTCTTTCTTCTGTCCACCAAACACCAAGGCATCCAGGAAGGCTTCACCAAGCTCTTTTCCCCTCAGCTTCCCAATGCTTTACTTACTTTCTTTTTTTTTAAACTATTTTATTAATTTTAATGAACATTTACAGAGATTTTGGATTTTCATTCATTCATTGTTGCACTTTTCTCCCTGCCCAGCCCTTTGAAAAGTAAAAGAAACACTCCTTCCCCTGGTACACAATCCCCCCGTACCCCTTCCACCACCCTAAGAACATTCCACTATGCAACCTTAATTGTGGACTCTTGTGATAACCATAGTACCCTAAATCACACATCGCTTTTCTCTCCCTCATCTGTTTCAATGCAGTATACATAATTTATCCAGTTTTTCTCAGTCTTACCCCAACCCTGATGTCAGTACCATTCTACAACAGTGGCACCATGTAGTATTTGTCCTTTTGTGACTGAGATATTTCACTCAGCATAATGTCCTCCAGGGTCACCCATTTTGAATAATATTGCATGAGTTCCTTGTTTTTCAATGTAACATAGTATTCCATTGTGTGAATATACCATAGTTTCTCTATCCATTCTTTTGTTGATGGGCACCTGGCTTGTTTCCAACTCCTTGCTATTGTGAACAAAGCTGCAATAAACATGGGTGTGCATATATCTGCTTGGATGTCGATTTTGGTCTCTATAGGGTATATTCCCAGTGTTGGAATTGCTGGGTCAAATGGTATCTCTATTTGCAACTTTTTGAAAAAGCGCCATACCACCTTCCACAGTGGTTGCACCATTTTGCACTCCTACCAACAGTGAATAAGGGTTCCAGTTTCTCCACAACCTCGCCAGCATTTGTTGCTTGCTGTTCTGTTAAATTTTGCTATTTTGACTGTCTAGTGCTTTACTTTCTTATCTGCTGTGATCAGGAGTGACAGACCTTGCTTAACAATGGCCAAGGAGCAGGCACCAGGGAGCAAGAGCAATGGTGTCCCGGTGCCCTGAGCCTGGGCCTTGGCTGCTAAGTGGTAGGGCCCCGGTGGACCTGGAGGAGGAGTCAGTGGGGGGAGCGGTCCTGCACAGGAACAAATAAACAACTGTGGCTCGTCCACATAGTGGAGTACCATTCCAAGGTAATTTGAGAGTTGCATTGTGTTGTCTTGGTGCTTGTCCATTTGCTGTGGTCATTCCCGTGTCCACGGGGCTAGAGGATCATGAAGCAGGCACTGTGAGCTGCTGTACAGTTGATTTCAAAGTCCAGCTCATGTCGAGGTTTGTATGCTTAGATGGACGTCCCATGCAGACCAGGCTAATAAAGCAAAGGCTGAAATTCAGGGTACTCTTTTAGATGCAATTCAGATGGTTCCAACTCACAGGGACCTCGAGGTGTGAAAGAACAAAAGCCCAGGTCCTGCCCCCTCCTGCACGTGGGCCCATTACAGCCCATGGAGAGTTTTTCTCTTGTCCTCTGACCCTCTGATGTTCATCTTTAGGGACCGGTCCCTCCTGATATCAGGCCCAAAGTAAGTGAGACCATCTCTCCACCCTCCTACTTCTTCTTCAAAGCAAAATATTTAAGGCTTTCTTACCCCAAAGCCATTTTTTAAAAAAAATTCTGAATGATGAACAAATAGAATATGCAATTAGGTCCTGCAACTTCAAACAACTATCTTCCTTTATTTTTTTTTTAATTTTTCTACCATCTTATTTACAAAATTCAAATACAAATTTGAACAAATTCTTTCAATTTCCCTCACCTCCCCCCATCAAAATGTACAACCCAATGATTAATCCCCTCCTCCCCTTGCACATCCTCATCCCTCTGCTTCCAGCCTCTCCACCCCTCCTGGATCCTTGCTACAATAATGATTTTATACAATATTTATCCTTGTGGGACTGAGTTAGTTCTCTCACCATAGTGCTCTCCCGTCCCTCCCAAGTTAGATAATAATCTACAAAGTTATTGCGCCTGCGTGCTGCAGATTATCTCATTGTGTGAGTGTGGCATAATTTCTCAATCCATTTGTTTGTGGTTGGACATCTGGGCTGTTTCCATGTTCTTGCGATGGTGAATAATGCTGCTATGAACACTGGTGTACAAATCTCAGTTTGTGCCTCAGTTCTCATATTCTCAGGGTATATTCTAAGTAGTGGCATATGCACACACCCCACATGTATTTATGTATATATCTAAATATACATCTAGATGTAGATACACAGGCATATGTACATGTGTGTACATATACACATGTGTGTACATGCCCATATGTCCTCCACCCTCTCTTCTAAAGAGCACACTGCCTCTGCTCTGTTAATTCTTCCGCCAGCATCACAGTTCAAAGGCCTCAACTCTTCTTCTATCGTCCTATTCATTGTCTGCTTCCTCTGGCGTTATGAGGGGATTGTCAACCATGGCTCAGGTCAGGTGCTCCTTCGTCGTCACAATGACATCTTGGTCTCTGGCACTTCAGTCTTTTGCACCTTTGCGTCAGACTTGCCCCCTGCAGTCAGTTGTGGTGTGGCTACCCCCTCACTTAGAAGAGAGACATTTTCAAAGAGAGGGGAAGGGTCTTGTCAGGCCTCTCTCTCCTTCCAAAGTCAGCAGGAGCTGTGTTGACAGTGGTGTGCAGTGTATGGGCTCCCTTCAGGGGCAATATTTACGGGGACACACACACACATCCATAATCCAGATAATCTTTTAATGCACTATTTAAAAAAGAAAAGTCAGCACAGTGGTAAATGGCAGCGCTGTAACCAAAGGCAGGGTTTCAGAGACTGTTGGCCCTGGGGCCCCACCGCGGTCCCTGCATGGCTGTGCTTCCCCGGGCTCAGGAGGGTCCGGGGCTGGTGGCAGCTGCACACCGGGCAGGCGGCCACTCTTCTCTATGGTGTGGGCCAGCCCCATCTGGAACGTGCTGCCCTCCCACTCGTCTCCCCAGGCAGCGGCCTTCTGTGGGTCCGAGCGCCACCAACATCATGAGTGAGAACTGAGCGGCTCTTCAGCGCCACCCCCACCCCTGCTTCTATCTCTTCCTGTTTTCAGAAAGTTGCTACCGTGACATTAGGTAATGTATAGAAAATAGTTTACTTCCTTTTTCTGAGTCAGCCCACGTTTCATCTCTGTTTGAGTCTCTTCTAGGTGGTGAGCAGTGGTGGGTTGGTTTTTTTTTGTGTGTGTTGGCTTTTTTCCCAGTTAAAAAAGGGCGTTGACTTAAAGGCCACACCATGGGGGTGCAGGCTCTTTCCTAAGGTGCCCTGAGACCCTTGCGTCCCCCAAGATGTCAGCAGAGGGGCAGGGGACAGTGGAAGATGCTGAGACGCCAACCCTGCCGAGAGGAGCGGGCCCCCTCCCGAGAGGTAAGGGCCCTCTGGGTGGAGGAGGCCCTGCTGCCCATCTGTTGAGTGAGTGAGTGTCTTTGGCTGAAAACACATCCTTTTTGGTCAAGGTATGTAGCACTCTCCCCAGTACAGCCTACCTCAGATGCCAGCTAAACAAACCCAGGACCCCCAGGACCCCCTGTTTTTAACAACATGCCTGTCTTGAAGCACGCAGTTAGCAAGGAGACCCCGGCTGGCCCTTCTCAGCAATACTTTCTTGCCATGGGTGCTTTTGTCAGAATATTTACTGCAGCTCCTAATGTCTGTCGGAGCCAGGCCGGCCTCCACTTCCACTGCAGGTAGCGGTTACTGCTCGCTGAGCTTGGGTTTCTGGGTTTCTTCTTCCTTCCTGTGATGGACCTTGTTAAGCAGAAGGTGTGAACTGGGGAGACACATCAGCTGTATGAGCTGAGGATTAAAAAAACCAAAAAACGCACTGTGTGCATAATCTAAAAGTCAAGGTATTTGGGGAAATGGCTATTTATAAAGCTGCCCATCAGGCACCAGGGTAACCTTTGTCACCAAGATTTACAGAGGCAGCAGACTGTGGGTTTCCCCATGTCGGCTGATTCCCAGGGAACCAAAACAACCTGGTCAGAGGGGCCCCAGATAAGGCGGGAGGCCGTGGGGGACGAGGCGGTCCTTTCCTGCAGCAAATCTTTCTGTAAGAACGAGATGGGAGATATTATCGGCCCCATTACGGCGAGAGGCAGGATACAACTCAGAAAAAAGACAACATCCGCTGCCTGGGAAAACAGAGGAAACGTCACGGTCAGCTTGAAATATGGGTCTTTGCGCCAGCTCAGGAATGGGGGCGACCGTGGATGGGGCAGACGTGGGCCGGGGTCACTGTGTGGTCAGTGTGAAGGTCTCCACGGCCAGGGCAGGGATGTGCTGCCTCTTGAGGGCCTAGGTGGAGAAGTTGAGGGAGAAGGCCTTGAAGGCTGGACTTCATGGATGAGGGGGGTCACCCAGAGGACACCAGTAAGCTGGTGTCACTGACTGGGAAGTGAACTTGGGGACTGGCAGAGGGTCCTGACCAGAGAGACACAGACCCAGGAACCCAGGGACCAGAGAAGGCATGAGGCAGAGGGTAGGACGGGCAGGGCAGGCTGTGTGTGACTGAACGGAAAACAAGAAACGGCCATCTCGCTGGCTTGCCCAATCCTCCCACGGAGTACATGTGAACCTCACTTGTTCTCAATAAGCCTAGACATCATGTGACCTTTTCAAGGCCCCAGAGCTCGTCAGGGCAGACAAAAGGCTCCCAGGTTGCTCAAGCCCAGGGGTCCAGAGTTCAGCCCCTGCCCTGCCCTTCAGCTGTGTGTGGCCTGGCCGATCTGGGCAGCCGTAGAGCAGGCCTGGGCATCTCTACAAAGCCTTGCCCTACTTGATGTCCAAAGTGGTCAGACCCTGTACATGAGCTAATGGCGCAAATAAATCGTAATTGATGCTATGAAGCAAACTGCGTGTGAATGAGTGAAGGGAAAACTAAGACAATTCATAAGTGTCTACCCAAATGATCACAAAAGGATAAATGGGAATAAAATTAACAAACTCAAAACAAGAAACAAGAGCTAAGAATTTGCGCCTTCATGGTTTTGTGCTTTCTCCTTTTATTTATTTTTCAATTTTAACTTTTATTATCATTTTGGTGCAGATTAACATAGCAAATTTCTTTCTCTTTCAACAATTTGCAGTAGACACTGATGGTGACCCCCACTTGTGCCACCACCCCTCTGGCTTCCTCCTTGGGGCCCCGTGTTTGCTCTCTTCTGCCCGTTCTGCCTTCGAAGCTTCGTTCTAGGGGACGTACTGTCCTGCTGGCCTCGTGCCCTGGACTCTTGTGATGAGCACATAGGCTACTCTGGGGGGTTGCTGTTAGTTCACTTGATAGACCTGTCGGCTGCTTGACTGGAAGTTGATGCCCTGGGGTGGGTCAGTTCCAGGCTTGAAGATTGGGGAAGGGCCACAGTGCCCGGGACTCCGTCAGGCTCTGTCCGGCCAGTAAGCCTAGTCTTGTTATGTTCTGAATTTTGTTCTATTCCCTCTCCCTCTGTCCAGGGCCTTCCACTGTGATCCTGAGTGGCACCGTCTGCTTGGCGAGCTGGGCATCGCCTGGCCTGCTGGTCTCTGTGAAGCCTTTGGTTGGCATGTTTGGTACAGTGGTTCTTTGGACTAACGGCTTCCCTGAGTCTTTCATTTTCTTCACTCTCATTTGTTCTAGATGAGGAGAGACTAATAAATACATCTTAGGTGGGCGCCCAAGGTTTTTCAGGCTCCAGTTATGCGTTCTCCAGAGCAGGATGTGGAACATAGCCTGTGGTTTATGCCAATTGACCTGGATGTCCCCTGAGACTGTGATTCTCGGAGGACCCAGTGACTCACTCCCTCAAGGTGTTTGGTTATGACTAAGACATTTTCAGAATTTTGCCCCTGTGTGCTTTCCAAATCCTTAGATAATCTATAACAGAAAGAAATGGTTGTTGTTTGGTACTGTTGAGTCAGCTAGGCCGCTGTGAACAGCAGACTAAACTTTGTCCTATCCTGCGTCGTCAACACTCAGCCAAGTTCAAGGCCATTCTTGCAGTCTCTGTGTCAATCCAGCTCATAGAGAGTTGTCTTCTTTTTCTAGGACCCTGTACTTTTCCGAGTATGACGTTTTTTAAAGGACTGACACCTCTTGACAACATGTCCAAAGTGTCAGATGACATCATCTTTGTCTGACGAACACTCTAATTGCACTTCCTCCTAAGGCAGATTTGTTTACTATTTTGGCGGTTCCTGATATACTCAATACTCTTTGCTAGCACCACAATTCAGAGGCATCGAGCCTTCTTTGGTCCTCCTTATTCATCGTTCAATTTTCACAGGCACGTGAAGCAATAGAAAACACCGTGGCATGGGCCAGGCACAACTTAGCCTTTAGTAGAAGATCCTTGCTCGTTAGAACCTTCACGAGGTCCTAGACAGAAGAACTGCCAAATACTACATATCTGTTAGTTTCCTGATTGTTGTTTCCATGGGTGTTGAGGATGTATTCAAGTAAAATGAAATTGCCGACAACTTCAATATTTTCTCCATCTATCATATATTGTTGTGTTGTTACTGTTGTTATGTGCTGTTGAGGCCACTGTGACTCATAGCAACCCAATGGGGAATGGCCCTGCACCTGGCGCCAATCCCGAGCCAGCCTCGTCACCTCACCTGACTGCCGCAGCCCCTGTGCCAATCTGTCTCATCAATCTCCTACACATAGGAATAGTCAGCGTAGTCCCATTCGCCTCCCTACATCTGGTCAGCCTGAGTGTCCACCCGCGTATCTGCCCCGAGACGTCTGTTTCCTTTTTCCCCC
Source organism: Elephantulus edwardii (assembly GCF_000299155.1). Lineage (NCBI taxonomy): Eukaryota > Metazoa > Chordata > Mammalia > Macroscelidea > Macroscelididae > Elephantulus > Elephantulus edwardii. The sequence goes on from NW_006399943.1 coordinate 1,762,658, forward strand.
CTTAGTTTTTAAAAAAAATTACTTTATTAATTTTAATGAACATTTACAGAGATTTTGGATTTCCATGTATTCATTGTTGCACTTTTCTCCCTGCCCAACCCTTCCCCCCAGTTCGCTCCTCTCTTTGAAAAGTAAAAAAAAAGAGAAAAGTAAAAGAAAAAAGTTCTTTCATTGGTTTACAATCATCCCACATGAGACGTCTGTTTCTTCATGACCACTTCCTAGTCACAGTCAGAGGAGACCTTCTGGGCTGCTGTTTGCTACCATCCATCATTCCTGGTGACCCCAGGTCAACTGGACCAGACCATGGTGCTCACAGAGAACCCACTGGCTCACCTTTGGAAGTTCATTGCTGGGGCAATCTTCCCAGCTCACCTCAGTCCGGAAGCTCCACTGAAGCCTGTCCAGTGTCACTAAGAGAGGGATGGTGACTGCGCTGGGGGGACATTGGCTGGTCTTCTGTGGGGAAGAGGAGAGTTCTGCCAAGGACCCACCACTCTCTTAATAGTGGGTTAAGTGAGCTTAGACAAAGTGATGTGGCAAGACCTATGCCAAGTGGAGTGGTCTTTGCCAAGTTAGGCTTCCCCAGCGGTGGGCTCAGACACCAGGGCTGACCGTGAGCTGCCCAGGCAGCCCCAGCTCACGGCAATGCTGCAGGCACAGCCCAGGACATGCCGGGCCCTGCACCACCTCATGTCGTTCCTGTGTGCGAGCCCACACTGCGGCCACACTGTGTGTGTCTTAACTTGATACTGTTATTTGAGTGAAAGTTTGCAGAAGAAATGGATTTTCCATTCAACAGTTCGTAATATGTGTTCAGTAATACATATTATTACACAGTGATCAGTTGGCCTAGTGGACAGAAAGTGAGGCTCCCAAGCCAAAGGTGGGTGACTTTTAATCCTCAGCCCTCAGGCCTGTTTTTCATTGTTTTTGTTCAAACATTCTTCTAGGTCATATAGCCCTGGTGTGTCCACTTGCTGTACAGAGGTAACTTGTGGTTGCTGTGAAGCTGAACACTGTGACACTGATGTGTCAAATGTGTTAATGGTTAACCCATGACAGACACTGCCTGGTGGCGCTCCCCGACTAAAACCAGCTTAGAAGCAGGAGTGGCATTCACTTCCATAACAGCTTGCCTCCGGAAACCCTATGATCCTGGAGAAAGGATGAAAGTCACCCAAGTGTGGAGGACTTTTGTTCATAGGGTCACTATGAGTTGCCTCCGACTCGACGGCACTTAACAACAACAACAAACAATACATATTATGTTTTACAAGGGAGCTCTGTTGACCCGGTAGATGAGGAGTTACGTTGCTAACTCCAAGTCAGGCAGCTCGAATCCACATCTGTGCCTTGGGAGAAAGATGGGCAATCTCCTCTCATGTGGTTTAGAGCTTCAGAGCACCTCCCAGAAGGTCAGCTAGGAGTCGGTTCGATGGGCTGTAAGGAATTGTGTCATTTGGTTCTTAAACGTTTCAGGAATTACAGTCCCCACCATGTGGCAGCATCCGTCCTAGTCCCTCCCTTTATCTCCCACCTCTAGTCATCCTTCTTCCCTATACCTTCCTGCCTTCTGAGTTTCATCCTACGGCAAGTGCTGCTCTTTTGGTCTTGTGTGGGTGATGGCTCTGAGGAGTGTGCCCCTCTTGGGGGTGGTGTTCACCTCATAGACTGCCCTGAAGGGGGAATGAAAGGTGACCTCTGACGGTACGTTCCATTCCAGCCTCAAAAGGTGCTTCCGGCATCATGACACACACAGGTCGCTACAGTAAAGACCATGGGGGCGTGGCTTTGTTGTTGTTATGTGTTATTGAGTCGCCCGCCGACACACCTACCCCATTACCCCAGTTACTGTGTCAATGGAGGTCTTCCTCACCTGTGCTGACCCCCACCTTCCAAGGATGATGCCCTTCTCCAAGGACTGGTGTCTGCTGGCCACGTGCCCAAAGGATGTGAGACGGAGCTTCAAAGTCGAAACTTGGTTTCACCCTGTCCAAGACAGGCCTGTTTGTTCTCTTTGAGGTCTAGGATTTTGCTTGTGTGTGATATTAATGATATTGTTCTATAGTTTCCACATTCTGTCGGGTCACCTTTTCTTAGAATGGGAATTAATATAGATCTCTTCCGGTCAGCTGGCCAGGTGGTTGTCCTTCAGATTTCTTGGTACCTTTAGGAGCCTGGTTTTAAGATAATGTAAAAAGAGTGAGGATAACGTGGGTACAGCTGACTTGAGTGTCTATTAACTTCACAAAGAGGAACAATCCCCATTATCAACAACCGCAGTACAAAATCAATTCCCGTCCTGCCAGGCATGGCCACCAAGCCCTCCACCTACTTCTCCTAATTCCTCCAGGCTCTGTAATCCACTGCCGTCACCACACAGATCTCACGAGATCTACTCACAGCCAGGCGGTGTGTTAGGGAAGTTAACTGCTTACAGTTCAGGTTGGCAACAAGGTGTAAGTCCTCAGTCTAGACTGCTCCTCAAGCGTGCTCTCAGGCCCTCTGACCTTCAGCCTCAGTGCCACAAAGTTCCCTCTGTCCTGCCACGTGTGGTCTCTTCCCTCAGTCCTCCAGTAAGCTTGAGCCAAGGCCCCCGGCTCAGGCTCCATGGGACAGCAGACCAAGCCAGCTCTGTCTCAAGCTGGTCGCTGGTCCTGCTGGGGCTGCTACTGCCCTGGTGTAGACCTTGGTGTGACTGGCACAGGAATCTCTGGCTGCAGATGCACGTTGCACTCTCTGCTTCTGCTTTCCTGCTGGTAGTGACATTCCCACCTTTGCTGATTTCAAGTTCCTGCCCACTCATTTGGTGAAAGTAAAAATTGACAAGTAGGAAAGTAGTTCTGAACAACAAACCCATGAAACCACAAAGCTAGAGTAACTGGGAAAAAAGAAGGACTCGAAGGTGTAAAACAGTGCCATGGGGATAGACGCCATCAGAGAAGGCATGATACAATCCAATAACATGAACAGCAACTAAGCAACTAAACACTGGACCTCATCAAAGAGAGTACCGAGGAATCGAAGACACGAGATATAAAGTCCATCTGTGAAAAGAGATTATGGAGATGTCCAATATACATTACTCATATACAAGTTCAAGTTAAAGCTGAAGAAAATGAAAACAAGTCAACGAGAGTAAAAATATGACCTTGACTATATTCCACCTGAATTTTAGAGAGACTATCTCAAAAATAGAGTTGATGCAGTGAACACGACATACTGAAGATCAGATGAGTTGTGGGATAGCAAATACGTCATACACGAAGCAAACAGAAGGTCATTAAATATAAGTAATAACAAAAAGACAAATACATGACATATGAGACTCTAATGCTGCCCTTTTATTGAAGAGAAAGTATTGTGAAAGGAGGAAAGACTGAAATAAGAAAGCTGGACGGGAGATTTCAAAGAGCTGTTCAAGAAGACGAAGAAAAGTATTACACTAAAACATCAACAGACTGGAGTGAGGAAACCAAAAGGACAAAATATGTTTAGTCTTTGTCGAGTTGAAATATCTGCAAACAAGTCCAGGCCTCATGCTGCAATGTTGAAGCATTCTATGGGCAAAGCACTGACCAATAACAGAAACACAAAAAGAAGATTAAGGGAATGCACAGAGCTCCTGCACCGAGAAGCACTCGTTGACCTTCAGACATTTCCAGAGGGAGCATATAATCGAGAACTAATGCTACTATGTGGACTGATGCAGTAACTGGGGCAATGGGGGAGGGGGTAGGTGTGTTGGCGACAGACTGCCTCAGGATAGGGCAGGGCTCATAGCTCTCCATAGGGTCGCTATGAAGTCACAGGTGATTCAGTGGCACATAAGGACAAGAAGAGCCACTAAATAAAGAAATCTAAGCTGCATTGGCAAAAATAAGCTCCAACTACTGACAAAATACTAGTTGGGATGTGTCGACAAATGCATGCAACGGGAAAGCACTCACTAGTCAACATCAAGAATTTAGCAAGAAAGCTATCTTGTCAACCAACTAAAGGAGATACATAAACGCCACCATTCCAGAGAAAGGCAACCTAACAACATGCAAACATTGGTAAATGATGTCATTAACCATGTACAAGTGAAACTGTGCTGAAAAGAATGCCAAAGTGCACAGACGGGGAACCACCGGAAATGCAAGGCGACTCAGAGGAAGACATGGAGTGAAGGATATTGCAGTTCCTGGCAGACGAATCTTAGCTAAAACCAGAGAATTTCAGAAAGATGTTGTCTTGTGTCTAACTGACGACTCCAAGGAATTAGACTATGTGGCTCATAATAAGTTATGGATAACTCTAAAGAATGAGAGTTACAGGACATTTAACTGCGCTCACGCAGAACCCACATGCAGACGAAGAAGCGGTTGTTAGAACAGAGCAAGGGAATAGTGTGTGGTTTCAATCAGGAAAGGGCGTGTCAAGGTTAGATCCTTGTACAAACCTATTGAGTGTGCATGCTGAGTAAATAGCCCAAGAAGTTGGCTATGTGAAGAAGAGTGTGGTATCAGGGTTGAGGATGACTCATCAATAATCTACTAGTGCTGCCGAAGGCCCAGCCTTGCTGCTGAAACGGAGGCAGATGAAAGCCTCCAGCCCTTAGTGTGTATTAACATGGATTTATACGTTGCATTGAACGTGCACACTGTGAATGTCTACAAAGTATGCTCTCCGTCTGTTGCAGTTCCCAAGTGGGCAGCTGGCTACGTAAGGGTTAACTCTTGTCGCACTCTGAGTCACATCAACCATTGGGGACCCTTCGTGCTACCCTTTCCTTGTATTAGCATTTCTTCTGTTTGCTTTTTCCTGGCTAATTATTGTAATTATATGAAACAATAAACCGTCACAAATGCAATATTCCAAATGACATTATTTCACATCATAAACAAACAAGTCTGTTTAGAGTGTGCCAGGCGTTCACGCACCACAGCCCTGGGCTCTGCTTTATTTTGTGCATTGGGAGTCTATCAGAATTATGATGAGGCCCCAGTGTGGCAATCCGCAGTGGGCTATACTTCTCTGGGGGAAGAGAAGGGTCAGCAACAGTGACTTCAAAGGGCTGTTCTGTGCAGGACGACAGGCAAGACTTAATGGCACTAACTATCCCGTCCTACAAGACAGGCACAAGCTTAGCCCACTCCTCGCCTCTGGCCACCCAGGATAAGAGCCCCAGGTGTAGAGAAGACAGAGCTCTTGTAATTTAAGAAACATGGTGCCTCTTGCTGCTACATGGGGTCAAGTTCAACCTGATTCATTTCAGCCTTATGACTAAGGTCCAAACCTTATCCTATCCTCACAGTTCTCACAATCTCTACGTCTTTGCATGGCTTTGTCACGGTTTCATTCTCTCTCATTGGAGGTCTTTCTCACTTTCATTGACCCCCTCCCTTTCCCAGAACAATGTCTTTTCCCCAAAGATTGGCCTCTATTGACAACATACCTAAAATATGTGAGAAGGAGTTTCCCCATCTTTGCCTTGAAGGGGCACCTGGGCTGCATTTCCCCCAAACCAGATTTGTTTGTTCACAGTCCATGGGATCTTCAGTACTCTTTCCCAACAGCACAATTCAAAGGCATTTATTCTTCTCCAGTCTTCTTTCTTCACTGTATAATGTTCACCTGCAGAGGAAGTGGTTGAAAATGCCATGACTCGGACCAGACACACCTTAATCTTTAAACTGACATTGTTGTCCTCCAACCCTTTTAAGAGGGACTTGACAGTAGGGTTTCTCAATGCAACAGGACTTTTCATCTCTGCTGCTTCCATGGTTTTAATCTGGATGTAAGTAAATGAATTCCTTGACAACTCCAATGTTTTCTGTCCATCTCTCCCGATCGAGCCTATTGGTCCAGTTGTGAGAGTTTTTGTTGCAGTCACACTATTGTTTAATTGAGGATCTTCTCCTTCACTGTCCCTGCATCTTTCCAAGCATGATGTCATTTTCTAGGGAATGGTCCTGCCTAATGACACGCCCAAAGCCTATGAGATGCTTTCTCACCATCTTGGTGTTCTCCTAGGGAGACCATATTACCCTGTTTTGCCCCAAGTGTCTCTGGTTTTAAAAATATTGCCATCATGAAGTGATGGCAAGCTGAGTCCATGTCAGAGTGACCACTTGTGATGGACAGCCACCCTGTCGGGTTTCCTGTGCTGTCACCCTTATAGAAGAGGTTCACCAGATCTCTCCAAGGAGTCGCTGCATGGGTTCCAGCCACCCTGACAGTTATGTGCCACCTGGTACTGTGGTACCATGAGGTGACTCACTTAGCGCCACACAATGCCCTTGGATGGCTGCCCCGGCTGCCCACTCCTGTGACCAGACTCTCCAAGGTGAATGTGAGCGACTTGGGAAGGGAGAGGGAACTCGCTCACAATCACCAGCGGACACTCCCCCATTCCCTTTGTGCTCTGATAAGTGCTTTCGATGAGTCTGCTTCACCCTCAGTGATGTGCATTTTGCATGAGAATTCCTGAAATTAATGGAACTTGTTAGAGAAAAGCTGGACTGGAACCATGGTCTTTCCACATCTAACTGCAGCGCCCTCCGAGACCAAGGTGGCAGATCGTAGGCGGCAGGCCCCTTGCTACCTCTGATGACCTTGTATCAGGATTTTCTCCACTCATCTGTAAACACATGGCCATTCCAGGGAAGCCATGTAATTTGCATATGGAACGTAGGCAGCTGTGTGGCTTGCACTCCATGCTTGGAGCCTGGTCATTGTTTGTAAACACACTCCCCGCCTTTCCCAGCTCAGTTAACCCCAGGAGCGTCAGGAAGTGTGTCATGGTGCCATTCACAGTGGGAGTGGTGTGATTCCAGAGGGCTGGTGTTCCCCATTAGGGACTCATATTCTCATCAAGCCTTTGAGAATCTGGCAAATATTCTTTCCAGATGAGGGACTTTTTTTCTAGGGAAATGACTTCTTGCTTGAAATTCACCCTGCTTGAAGGGTAGAGTCTGTCGCTTTCAAAGGATTGAGGTGCACTGGAATCAAGCCATGATGCTATTAATCAACTCATAACATGAGAAAACACAGACAATGAGTAAGGAAGACTGAAGAAGGTTGGGCGCCATTGGGCTGTGGGGTTGGCAAAGAGTACTGAGTACACCGTTGACTGCCAGAGAATGAATCAATCTGTTTTTCAACAAATGCAGACTTCATCTCACAAGTTATCATGACGGACTAGTCCCTGGAGAAAGGGCATCCTGATTAGTAAAGTCGTTGTTATCAGACAGATGCCACTGAGTTAACTACGACTTCCAGCAGAGCACCAATCCACAGCAGATCTTACGCCGTCCTCTCGGTTGCTGGTGTTTTCCAGATGACTCTTGTAGTCACTGTATCACTCCCTCTTGTTGGGAGGTCTTCCTCTCTTCCTCTGACCCTTCACCTTTTCCTAGCATGAGGTCCTTCACCAAGGACTGACACCTCCTGACAACATGTCCAGATTAGGTGACCCAAGGAGCAAGATGGGCAATCTCCTCTCGTGTGACTTAAAGCCTCTGAAAACCAGCTAGAGGCTCAGCGATGAGTTGGGTCTGACCCAACAGCACTAAACAGCATCGACATCATGAATCTGAGGAACAGCCATCTACCTGGTCTCTCTGGTAGGTACGCCGACGTCATCCTATCACTGGCAGGCTCTTTGTGCATGCGTGACAGATCATGTGAAGGTCATTTTGACAAAAAATATGACGTGTTTCCGCTTCAATCTGTCATTCTAGGCATAGTAGACCATCTGATTGTCCTATTCAAAATGTCCAGCATCAGCCCTGTGAAGTTCATTCATGTTAGCCTCAATGGGTTACATTTCATTGTCGATGATGCCTAATTTCCCTAGATTCATACTCATTACGCCCCATGGTTTGGTGATTAGTGTTTGTTTACAGCTGTTTCTCTTTATTTTGAGTCATTTCACGTGAGTAAACGAAGGTCCTGATTCCACCCATGTCATTAAAGTTCGTTCACCTTTAGGAGACAGCCCCTTCTGGTTTTATTCTGAATGTCTTCAAACCCAAGCGGCTCACCTTCTGGCTCTCAGGCAGACAAAGCTCAGCTAATGTTTGTAGGGGTTTACACAGGTCCATTGATTTTAGAAGCACTCTACTGGCCCTATCCTGTCTTAGCCTGGCGGCTCCGCTGAAATCTGCCCACCTGAGAGACCCCACTGGTAATAAAACACCAGCGGACCAGCTCTGGGCAGCACAAGAGCTCAAAAACCACCACAAGACGGCGGGCTGACTGATCGGGGACGATGGCCACACGGCCCCTTCTTCAGGGTCCTGGATGTGATGTAAACACACATACATATTTGAGGATACTTTGTTGGGTTTCAGTTAAAGTTCACGCATCAAGTGAAGTTCCCACTTTGCTAATCTGCAGTTATTTGTGGCACTGGTCACACTTTTCCATGTGTGTGTGTGTGTGTGTGTGTGTGTGTGTGTGTGTGTGGTGTGTGTGTGGTGTGTGTGTGGTGTGTGTGTGTGTGTCTCTAACTGACTGCATTCTGGTTGTTCCTGGCCTTTTCTCATCTTTTTTTGCAAGTGACTGTTGACCTTTTGGTCTCAAATAGATCTCCCCCCCATCCTGGCACCCCAACACCGCCTTTTAATTACCAACCAATCTGCAATTCCGTGAAGACATACCCTTAGGGCTAACCTGGGTTTACAAGGAGGGGTGCACTCGCCTCACTGGCCCGGGAAGTCTGGGTTCTCTGAGAGTAAAAGCTGTTTTGTATTTCTTCCCACTCTATCTAAGTCCTGCAGTGGTGGCCCTGGCCAGAAAGGGCAGCGAGAGTGACAGGCGCCACCTAGTTCTCCTGGGCACAGGGCATTATTTAGTTGGCCCTCACCCAGTTTTCAGGTGTCCCTCTGCCCAGGACCTTATGCGGGTGTCTGAGACCAGAGCTTGGCATGCAGGCAAGACTGAGCTTTGTTGGGCATACCAGCGGAGAGGCGGGGAGAATAGTGTTCAATCCTGGAGCTGCCAGCTGGGCTGTGCCTCAGTTTCCTTCCTGCGGCCAGGTGGCAGCATGAGGCTCTCCAGAGGCAGGTAAGGCTTTACCACCTGGTGACCATTCTCTTTCCTCTGCAGGTCGCTGGACAATGTGGGATGGAGGCCCTCCCACCAGGGACCAGCCTGCCCCAGGCCCCCCTGGGCCCCCGGGTGTGCAGGCCCCGCCTCGCCTGACCCTGGGCCCCATCATCCGGCAGCCTGAGCAGGGCCTGGCCTCAGCGGTGCTCCTGAAGGCTCTGCCTGTCCCCTTGTACCACATGGTGCCTCCGGGGACCCCGCAGCCCCGTGCTGCCCTGGCGCCTGGGAGCCTGGACGTGGCCGGCCTGCCTTTCATCCTCAGCCCCCTGCTACGGCCCGAAGCCTCTGGACCGGCCCAGGTGGGCAAGCCGCCGGCACCTGTGCTGACTGTCAACCTGGTGGGCGCTGTGCCAGTGCTGTCGCCGGGACTGGGAACCCCGCTGGGCAGCCCGGGGAAGGCGCGCAGTGCCGGCCGCCACCTGTGTCCGCACTGTGCCCGGGACTGCCTGAAGCCCAGCGTCCTGGAGAAGCATATCCGCTCTCACACCGGCGAGCGGCCCTTCCCCTGCGCCACCTGCGGCATCGCCTTCAAGACCCAGAGCAACCTGTACAAGCACCGGCGCACACAGACGCATCTGAGCAACGCGCGGCGCGGCTCCGACGGCGCCACCCCAGAGGACTGCCCGGACACGGCGCCCCCCTCTGCCGACACGGAGCCCCCCGCGGACCCCCCAGGCCAGCCACTCCGGAGGCTGCCCGACAAGTCCCCGACGGCCAGCAGGCCGTATCCCCTGCAGCGGCAGCAGGCCACGTCCTGGGAGCGGGCCTGGGACCCCAGGGCCTCGGAGGGCCGGCTGCGCAAGTGCGAGAGCTCCGACTCCGGCTACCTGTCACGCTCAGACAGCGCCGAGCAGCCCCCAGTGACCCCCAGTCCCCTGCAGGGCCCGGCAGAGCGCGAGGCCGAGGGCCTGGGGCCTGGGGGGCGCGTGGAGCCCCCCGAGCTGGAGAAGAGGCGTCTGGAGGAGCGCATCGCACGGCTCATCTCGCTCAACCAGGCGCTGGTGGACGACCCGCAGCTGGACACTGTGCGCCCCCGGAAGACTGCGCTGTCCAAGCAGGGCAGCATCGACCTGCCCCTGCCCTACACCTACAAGGACTCCTTCCACTTCGACATGCGGCCCCCTGAGCCTGGCCGCCGGCGCCAAGCCCCCCTGGGCTCGGCTCGCTCCACCTGCACGCCCCCCGAGCGCACACGGCCCCTCTCCTTCCACTCCGTCCCCACCCAGCTCTCCAGCACCGTCGAGTGCGTGTCGGTCACCAGAAGCAACTCACTGCCCTTCGTGGAGGGCGCCCGGAGCTGGTGCGAGTGGGGCCCAGACCCCCAAGAGGCCGGTGCACGGGGACCGAGGCCGTTCAGCCCCAGGCTGAGCCCGGCCCTTCGGGGACCTGCCCTGTCGGCCGCGCCCAGCAGCCACCCCCGGGCCCTGGTGCGGCAAGCCGCTGTGGAGGACCTACCCGCCACCCCTGCAGGGGAAAGCCCAAGGCCCCTGGAGGACCCCCAGAGGACCACAGCCGGGGAGGGGGCGGCCGGCAGGGCCAGGGCTCCAGGGAGGAGAGGCGGCCAGCGGAGGTCGAAGATGTTCTCCCAGGAAAAGTGGCAGGTGTATGGGGACGAGACTTTCAAGAGGATCTACCTCAGGGGAAGAGCTGGCCCCCAGGGAGGCAAGAAGGAGGCTGTGGGGCGAGTTGAGCCACTTCCTCAGACGGAGGCCACGCAGAAAGGGAGCATCAAGACTCCTGTGTGTGTGGACGGGAGGACCCCTGTCTCTGGGGACACAAGGACCCCCGAGTGTGGGGACAGGAGGACCCCCGAGTGTGGGAACATGAGAACCCCTGTCTCTGGGGACACAAGGATCCCCGAGCGTGGGGACACGAGGACCCCTGAGTGTGGGGACATGAGGACCCTGGAGTGTGGGGACAGGAAGACTCCCGTGAAGTCCTCTCTCTGTGAGGACAGCTTCCCTCCTGTAGCTGTGTCCTCTGGGGCTGAGCTGGGGTCCCAGGGTGGCAGGGTGGCCTCTGAGTTCTCTGTGGTGACCAGTCCCCCCAAAGCCAGATCAGGGGGCAGCAGTGAGCCCAGAGTGAGCAGGGCTACAACAGCCCCCACACTCACCTACAAGGACACCCCCAGTTTGGGCTGTGAGGGCCCTCAGCTTCCTCCAAATGGAGACCAGGAGCCAAGGGCTGAGATGTCCCCAGATCCCAGTCCCGTCACTGGAGGAGATTCCAGGGACCCCAAGCAGGACAGAGTCTGTGGCAGTGATGGGACAGAGACAGGGACCTGTCTGTGGGTCCAGGGCGCCCCAAGGCTGCCTAGTGGTGGCCTCGAGCAGTCCGTGGCCACAAAGGAAAGGCTCCCCTCAGAGAGGAAGAAGCTTCGAGTGGAGGGGCTCAGTGGCCAGGACAGGTCAGAGCCTCTGGCAGTGGGAGGCAAGATGACAGAGGTCCCTGAAGTCCCTGCACAGCCCCTCTCCCTGCCAGCCCGGGACAGTAACCCTCCGGGTCCAGCAGGGGGGCTGCTCCCGAGGGCTGACCCCCTGCGACATGGGTGGGACATGTCATTGGTACCCACTGGCTCCTCCTCCGCCCCTTTGACTCTCCCTAGGCAGACTGGCCCCAGGGACAAGAAGCCCCCAGTGCACCCTGCAGCTTTGCCCCCCAGACCGTACCTCCAGGCTCCAGACAACACCTTTACCCCAAAGTACCTGCTTCGGCTACCTCAGGGGCAGCCCCCCGGTGAGCTGCCACCAGAGAGAGGGTGTGGACAAGGCCAGGATGCTCTCTGCAGGAGGGAGTGGCCAGCGGAGCCGGATCCCGTGGGGTCAGGGGTGGGAATGTCCCAGGGCCCTGGACCAGCCTCACTTGGAATCCCAGGAGATACGGATGGCATCCACAGGGACCACGCCAGATGCAGGGCTGATGATGAGCTGAGAGGGGTGGAAGAGAGGTTGGCTCTGAGACCCCCGGAGCCTCTGGCCCTGGCCTCCACCACCCTCTCCCCCTGCCCCTGCTTGGTCTGCACAAAGTGTGAGGATCCCACCGTCCGCTGCGATTGTTTCATTGGTGTGTCAGTGATGGCCCCTGGGGGTGCCCCCAATCCCTGGCCACAGGTCTGGGAGAAGGCCCCAGGAGACCCTCCCCCGGGGTCTTGGATGCAGCTTGGCTCCCACTATTCCTTCCCCTTGGCCATCACACAGCCCCCTGCTTGGCTTGAGGCAGCCTTGCTGCCCCACTCAGGAAACTGTGGGGCCCGGGGTCCCTTCCCCTCGCTGGGGGCCGAGCCTCGGCTGACGTGGTGCTGTCTGAGCCGCAGCCTGCCCCTGCCCGCGGAGCAGAAGAGGACCGCGTCTGTGTACTCCTCTTTGCACCGGCCTGTGCAAAAGGACGGGGCTCCGGAAGGACGGATTGTGACCAGCCAGGGAGACCCAGGACCTGCTCAGATGTCCAAGGTGAGGCCCAGCTCTGCCCAGGGCCCAGGACTTAGCCAGGCAGGAATCTAAGTGGGGAGGGAACAGGAGCTGGCCTGGGGGTGTTCATGAGGCCGCATGTACGGCAGCAGGGGGAAAGGCGAAAAAGCAGAACAAAACTTAAAAGCCATTAAAAAGACTAAAATTCGAGGGAAGGAATTGCTGTGTCCAATGTCTGGGGGAACTATTTTTCATAAGTAGACAATTCTTCTGAGCTTCCTGGTAACCGAGGCAAAAAGGGAAAAGGGAGATGAACACTGTGCAAGAGAGGGGTGTGGATGATCTAAAATGATAAACTCGACTCTATTTGAGTGGAGGACCCCAGGTCGAGAAGCATGTCTTAGAAGGAAGGAAGCGTTGTACTGGGCATCTGGGAAACAGATTACTATGATGGGGCCCCACCTCTTCTTGAGGTTCCTGGGAGCAGAGGCAAAAATGGAAACATGGCGAGTGCTGAAGGGTATCCTCACGTAGTGACGAAGAGACAAGATGAGCCCCATCTTGAGGGAGTCCGCACTTCTAGGCTTCAGGGCTGAGGTGCTTCCAGCTGGTGTGCGTCCAGGGGCCTCAATCTGAACAAAACCTTATGGGACAGTGACAAGATCTGGAACGGGGGGACATGCGGGCTCTCCCTTCATTTTCCAAGTGGAGCCCAGGGTGTGCTAGTGGGGTACAGAGCATGTGGGACTGAGGATGAGCTCTGGTGGTGCTGTGCGTAACGTGAACCAGAAGGTCAATGGTTCAAGCCCAACATGAGGGCAAACCCACCATGAGGGCAAGTAAGCAGGCGAGGCCGTCTGCTCCTGCAGAGATGACAGGCTTGTCAGCACGCCGGGACAGTCCTGCTCTGTCCTGCAGAGTAGCTGTGACCTGGAATAGACTTGGTGGTGGTGGTGGGCTGGGCTGGTTTGGGTGGGATTGAGGGAGGGGGCTTCCGGAGTGCAGTCCAGGCCTCCTTCCTCCAGGAGACATGTAGGAGGCAGGTTGGGTACCTGGGCAGGTGTGACGAGAGGTAAAGAGAGGAGTTGCTTTGTGGCTCCAGCCTAGGTAGCCTTCCCGAAGGTTCTGCTTGGAGGTGCTCTGCCACAGCCTGGGGAGGGCTCCTCTGGACTTCCGTGCCTCAGTTTCCCCAGGCGGGCACTCATCTGCAGAGAGAGAACCTATCTTAGGCTGGATTCTCTAGAGAACGGAAACCAGTGGGGGAGAGCCCAAGTGGCACCCAGCCTGGACCCTGTCTCCCAGAGTCCCTCTGTCTGCGTCTCAAGGTCACTGTGACAACATGCTTGGTATTTTCAGCTCTCCTGCCTGGCAGCCCCAGGAATGACACCCCAGGTGTCTGAGCTCAAGTCCAAGAAAAGGTGGCCTCGCAGGAGCCCCAGGATGCCCTGTGGGAGTGGCCGGCAGAAGAAGCTGAGAATCAACCCCAAAAGGTAGGAAACAGCCCAAAGATAGCGACCTGTCTGTTTATCTGGCTGTGTCCTGCCTGTCTTACCTGCCCACCCAGCCATCTCTCCACGCAGCTAGCTAGCTATCGGCTTATCTCGCTGTATGTTTATGTATCGTCTGACCTACCCACCCATCTGTCTCAGTTCTCTACAACTGCTGTGTGCTGTGTGTGACTTAATACCAAATGCAAGGTATTAAACGACACAGCTCTCTTTCTTACAGTTGGAGAGGTCTGAAGTCCAGTCCAGACCTCACAGGACTATCATGAAGATGTTGGCAGGAGGAGAATTTCTTTCCTGCTCATTCTGGTGGAATTCACTTCCTTGGCTTGTATTTTGTTTATTTCCATATTGAAAGGCTCATATTAGATTGTCTCCCTCTTACTTTTTACCCCCTACCCCACCCCACTTATTCATGAGCCTCATCTGTCTGACTCACTCTTCGACCCCTTCTTCATCCTCCTTTAAGGACCCCTGTGGTTAGATGGCTGTCACATGGGTGACCAGGATTCTCTGTCACATCAGTGTTACTGTAGTTGGGTGGGAAGCGTCTTTGGGATAATAATATCCCAAATATCTTTTCTCCTTTTTTTTTTTGATTTTAAATTGATTTTGATGAAAGTGTACAGAGACTTTGGGTTTCCATTCATTCATGTTGCACTTTTCTCCATGCCCACACCTCCTCCCAATTTGCTTTTCTTTTTGAAAAGTAAAAGAAAAATTATTTCATTGTTATTCAATCCCTCCCCCCAAGTCCACTCCACTATGTTAACTTGGTTCTGGACTCCTGTCATGACAATAATACCTAATCACATATCCCTTTTAAAGAGCTCTCTCCCTCATCTGTTTCAACGCAGTAGACATTATTTATCCCTTCTTTCTCAGTCTCCCCCCAACCACGATGTCAGTCCTATTTTACAGCAGTGGCATTGTGCCATATTTGTCTTTTTGTGCCTGGAATGTTATTCTAATAAGCATACCGATGTGCATTTGCCCGCAAAGGTATGACGCATGCGTACTCTCTGACCCCTTTCTAATTTTTGTAGGATTTTTTTCCTCCCACCAAATAAGAAGCTTATCTCTTGGTTCCCTTGTCCACTGCCATTTCTGTTGTCTTCACTGTTCTGTAGATAATGAAATACTGTGGTAGGATTTCTCCACGGGGCTTAGCTTTCAGAGAACATTCAATCTGTGTATTAGATCATCTTTTGGGGAGAAAAAGTATCCATAAAGTGAACAGAATAGATAACAGACTCTTTGTTAATGATGAATCAGAACTTTAAAATTTTAACATTCTGTCATATTGATTCACAGTTTTTAAAAATAAGCAAACAAACACACGTTGAAGACTGCCAGTTTTCCTTCATTGTCTTCTGATCCTTTTTAAGGGAACTTACTATTATGTATTTAATGTGAATTTTTTCCATCCGTGTTTTCACACTTTTGCTACTATTCAATGTATCCACCCAGAAGTATAATATTTTTTGTATCTTCTAAAAATCTTTATACACAGTGTTATCCTAAGCAATTGTTGTGTTTGATTTTTAAGCTCATTATTATGAGAACTCTGGTGGCCTAGTGGATAAGGAGTTCGACTGTCAACCCAACGGCAGCTGATTTTAATCTACCGGCTGCTCTGCAGGGGCGAGATGGGCAGTCTCCTCTGGTGTAATTTACAGCCTCTGAAAAACTCACTGAAAAGCCCACCTTGAATTGGTTCCAACTCGACAGCGTCTAACAACAGCACCACAATCTTGTGCTTTGGAAGATCTGCTCGTGTGGGTACATAGAGACCAATTACCCCTCTTACCGTCTAGATGGAGAGGAGTCTGGTAGCACTTTGTAGAATAAGGCAGGCTGTTGATTGAAAGTTCAGGGGTTTGAACCAACCAGCTGCTTCGAGGGAGAACTATTGACAGCTGGGAACCTAGTGGAGCAGCAGAGTGGGTCGGAACTGAGTCAACAGCAGAGGATGCGGGTTGGTTCTGTGTTCTGGGTGTTCTGCATGAGTACACCTCATTTCATTTTCATTCTTCCACTTCTAGACAGTCTTAGCTGCCTAGTGCTGTCACAATAGGAGTATCAAAAGGGGATGGTTTTAACGGAGATTGACGTTCTCACAATTTAGGAAACCAGAAGTCTGAATTCAGAGTGCTGGCTCTAGGGGGAAATGTTCTCTGTCAGCTTCAGGGGCGGGAGAAGCTCTTACCTTTTTGGGCTCTGATTCCTCAGTTTCTGGGTGATCTTCGTGTAGGGTAGCATCTGTCCTCCCCAGCTTCACTTGCTTGTGTCTCTAGTTCTAACCTGCTCTTTCACATCTCAAAATAGACGGATTTAAAACATCCCATCTCATCAATAGAACACAGAAATCTCATTGCCAAATGGGATTCCAGTCTCAGGTAGGTTGTTGGGGTTGGTGGGTGCCATCGAGTTGACATCTTAGCACCGCTGTGTGTAACCATTCCAGCCCTCCCCCCTCGCATCGTTACAATCACTGCTTCAATCCAGCACCCTGAGGGCCTTTCTCTCTTTGACGACCCTGTGCTTTTCCAAGCATGATGCCTTTCGCCAGGTACTTCCCTCCTGGTAGCATACCTGAAGTGTGTAAGACATGGTCTCACATCTTTGCCCCCGAAGAACACCTTGACTGCCTGCTTCCCAGATAACTGTTCATTTGGCACTCCATGGTGTACTCAATGTTCCCCACAAATGACAGTTCAAACCACAGGTACCGAGTGAGGGTTTATAAGACATAGTTTGGGGGACGCAATTCTATCTGTGATATGGACACTTACACGGTCTACCATTTCTTTTTTTTTTTTTTTTAGGGGGAGAAACAGACTTTATTTCACTTTTAACACCACACTGTATTATTCAAAATATGTTTTAAATACTAAGCTAGATCACCAATCCTAGTCACTGTCTTAGTTCAAATCTTCAATAGTCAAGCAATAGCCATCCATTGTCAAACACTTTCTAGAGCAAGCAGCTACATTGCTATATATAATTTATTAACTTAATAGTTTACTCTCAATATTTAGCAGGTTTATTTATAAACTACTATCCCATAGGTTTATAGTGACATTAATATAAATGCATAATTTTAAAATCAACATTCTTTCTTGGTGAACATAAACTTCCTAAAAGATAGTTGTGTGTTTCTTTTTGTTTTTGATAATGTCAAACTAACATATCTACACAAGCCCCTTAGGCAAAGTTCAAGGGGTTTTCTAAGACATATACCCCAAAGCAGGAAGTCTGGGTTATAAAAGCAACATCACATTTCCAACTCTATTAGTTGTTTCCAAATCACTCTTCACCGGCGATTGAAAGTTCGTTCTTTCCTCATATCCTTACTAATTAATATTTATTATTGTCAGATTTCTCACAACTTCTCCACTCAGTTGATGCCACTTCAGGGTTCCGCATCTCTCCTGGACCTGTGTGTCCCTTGTCTGCTGTCGGCTCTGCAGCCATCTCTTCCCAGGCGACCACTTACCTTTTTTCAATCCTTTTATTTTTGTTTACCATATGACTACTCATCCTTCCCTTCCACCCCTTTTCATGTCAGATCTTCTTCCTGGGACCATTTTCTTCTGTCTGAAGTATTTTCTTTTGAATTTCCTTTAGAGAAAAATGTTCTGTTTTTATTAGTCTGCAAATGGTTTTGTTTCATGTTGTCTGAAAAATGATTTTTGCTGGGCGTACAATCGGGAAGTGATTTTCTCTTTCTACATCAAGGCTGTTAAGGCTAGCCTTTGCGTTTCCATGTGGTGATGGCGGAAGGAGCATGAGTGCCCTATGCTGTCCTTTGAAGGCCTTGGTCTCCAGGCACCTCTAAGATCTCCTTTTCATCTTTGGTGTTCCACAGTTTTGCTTTGATGAGTGAAAGTGGTGACTGTTCCTTGTTTACTCCATTAGGACTTCTTTGGGCTCTCATGATGAGTGCCTTGACTTCTCCCCAAAAGTACTCAGCTCTCATTCTTCAGACATTTCCCCAACTCTATACTTTCTCCTCTTTTTTTTGTTTTGCCTTTCCCCCCTCCCCAGTAATTTTTTAATTGAGATTTTAGAGAGTTTATCGAGAACTTGGATTTCCATTCATTCATTGCACATTTTCTTCCCTGCTCGCCCCTGTTCACTTTTTTCTTTGGGAAAAAAAATTCTTTCATTGTTATACAGTCTCCCCTTCCCCCCAGTCCACTTCACTGTTCTGCTCTTATTCTAGACTCTTGTTGTGCCAATAACACCTAATCATAGAGTCCTTCTATACAGTTCTATCCCTCGTCTGTTTCAATGTTATATACATTATCCTCTTTTCTTAGTTTCCCACCAACCCCAATGTCAGTCCTGTTCTATAACAGTGGCACTAGGCAGTATTTGTCCTTTTGTGACTGAGATATTTCACTCAATATAATGTCCTCCAGAGTCAACCATTTTGTATAATATTTCATGAGTTCCTTGTTTTTTAATGCAGCAGAGTATTCCATTGTGTGAATATACCACAGCTTCTCTATCCATTTGTTTGTTGATGGGCACTTAGGTTGTTTCCAACTCTTTGCTATTGTGAACAAAGCCACAATAAACATGGGTGTGCATATATCTGCTTGGATGTCAGGTTATGATCTCTTTGGAATATATTCCCAGTAGTGGAATTGCTGGGTCAAATGGTATTTATATTTCCAACTTTTTGAGAGAGTGCCATTCTGCCTTCCATAGTTGTTGAACCATTTTACACTCCCATCAACAGTGAATAAAGGGTTCCAGTTTCTCCACAACCTCATCAGTATTTGTTGTTTACTGCTCTGTTAAATTTTGCTATTCTTACTGGGGTAAGATGGTTTCTCACAGTTGTTTTGATTTCCGTCTCTCTTAGAGCTAGAGATTTTGAACATTTCTTTATGTATTTGTTGGCCATCTGAATGTCTTCTTTAGTGAAGTGTCTGTTCATATCCTGTGCCCATTTTGCAATTTGGTTGTTTACCTTTATCCTGTTGTGGCGGTTGAGTAGCCTAGAAATTCTAGATATAAGTCCCTTATCAGATATGTCATTACCAAGTATTTTTTTTTTCCTAGTCTGTGGCTTCCCTTTTACTCTGCTGGAGAAATTTTTAGATGTGCATAGGGATTTGATTCTTAGAAGGTCTCATTCATCTATTTTATCCCTGCAGCCTCATTTGCATTTTCTAGAAGTTTGTAGAAGTTGAATAATGCCTTCTATGCCCTGTTTCCTTGACCCTTTCACCATGCGAGGCAGTTTCAACATTCACTTATGCTGTGTGTGTGGAGAATTCTTTTCTTTAGTTGCTGTGTAGCTCTCCACTTGGGAGGCCTCGTGCTACAAAGGGCTCAGGTACTAACTGAGAGATTGGTGAGCAGGAACGGCCTCTCTCCACATCCCCACTGCTCCTGTGTTTTCAGAGGGAGACCTGGTGACCTATTCACGGACATACACAGCGAGGTTATTCTGCTCTGTTATGTGTGGGCGCAAGGAGTTGAGATTGACCGGACAGTACCCAAAAACAATGACAGTATTCCACTGTGTGAGTGTATCATGTTTGTTTATTCATTTGTTGGTGCACGTCTGGCTTGTTTCCAGTCTAGTGCGGGCTTTATTTTCTCCTGGATAATTACCTAGGAGTGAGCGGCTACATCACATGGTATATGGATGGCAAACATGCTGTAGAAGCGGTCAAGCAAATTTCCAAAGTGTGTGTGTCCCGCTCTCTGCCTGCCCTTCATTCTGTCTCCTCTTTCCTTCGAGTTTCATCTGCTCTTTTCCAGTTTCTTTAGGAAGATACTGAGGTCGCTGACTGGAGACATTCCTTCTTTCTTGACATGAACATTTAGGGCTGTAAATGTATTGCTGATGTAACCATGTAGTGACTTCTTATTCCCAGCTCCCTTGGTATCGGTTAAGGCATTTGACTCCTTACCAAAAGGTCAGTTGTTCAAACCCATCAGCTGCTCTGTAGGAGAAAGACATAGCAGTCTGCTTCTGTGAAGATGACAGCTTTTTAAATCCCATGGGGCAATTCTACTCTGTTGTAGCGGGTCACCAGGAAGCTACTCGATGGTGGGGCATTTGGGATTTTGTTCACATTCATAAATACAAAATTCTTCCTAAATTACGTTTTGATTTCTTCTTTGACTATGTTTTTTTGGGAGTGAGTTATTAGCGTCTTAATTTTTATGGGTGGGAGTTAGGTATATTGTTAGAAAAATAGATATTGTCTATTTTTTTTAGTTTGCATATATTTATAATTAAACTGATTTCTCATTAAACTTTACTTTGCTCAAGTCATTATTTGTGTGCTGTGAATCTTTTAAAATTTATTGAGACTTACGGTATTAAACGTGGTTTATTGTGGCCAGTGTTAAATGTGGCTTATCGTGGCCAGTGCCTCGTGTACAATTGGAAAGAAAGCTCTTGTCGGGCTCACCCCTGTCCGTGGAGTCCATGTGGACTGATAAGGACCCTCTAGAGTGTTTTGTTTTTTTAAATTTTATTTATTTTAATGAACATTTACAGAGATTTTGGATTTCCATTCATTCATTGTTGCACCATTTTCTCTACCCCCCAGTTCATTCCTCTCTTTCCCTGCCCCTTGAAAGTCTGTTTTAATTGTCCCATTGCCACAATGCTTGCCAAGACCCTCTAGAGTGTTTTTGAAGCTGTAAATATTTTTGGAATTTTTGGAAGAAGATTGTCCATCTTTTCCCCCCACAAAACAGTGTTAGAACATCTGACCTGTTAGTTTGCAGCCCAACACGTAGTTGCTAGGGCTCCTTGTCATTTGATCCAGGATTCTGTAAATGTTAGTGTTGTCCTTCCTGCCTTCTCTGCATGTCTGGACATTTTAGACCAAATTCTATATTTTGTGACCTCTGATGGCTTAATGGTAAGGAATTGTGCTACCAAACTGAAGGTACGTTGTTCGAATTCTCTGGCTGCTGTACTGGGGAACAGTGGGCAGTTTCCTCCCCTGTGATTAACTCCCTCTAAAAATCCATGGAAGGGTCGTCTGTGAGTTGGTTCCGACATGACGGTATCTAACAACAGCAACAACAACAACAACAACAACAACAACAACAGATATTGTGAATTCCAACTTTTGCATACTGGTGATATTCTTGAGTTTTGTTCTAGCTCATGGTCCAAAAATTAAAAACTTTAAAACTCAATGCCATCAAGTTGGAACCATCCATTTCAGCTGACCCTCCAGTCGTTTTTCTGAGGATGAGAGGAGGAGTTGCCCATCTTTCTCCCTCTCAGCAGCTGATGGGTTTGAACTTTACACCTTTGTGTTTGCAGCACGAGGCCTCCAGAACACAGCTGATCTGTCTGAGTCTTGCTTGTGACTATCAGACAGGATCATAGCATATAATTTCCCCCTCCTTGGAAAAAGCGCAGCCCGGGTGCTCCTTGGAGGTGAGGATGTAGCGAGGTGGGGCTTTTCCTTGGAAAGGGGCATTGTGTTTAGAGAGATGGAGGGCCAGGGAAGGACAGAAGATCCCCAAAGAGATGGATTGACACAGTGACTTCCGCAGCGGGCTCTCGTGTGCCAGAGATGATGAGGACGGCACAGGAGAGGCATATATTCAGGCCAGCTGCTCGTGGGGTCGCTATGAGTCATACTCGACATTACCTAACAACAGCAACAGCACTGAAGCAAAGACTTCTCAGTGTGTTACTCAATGTCCCAGCAATTTTCTACTCTGACTTGTGAGGACATCACCTCTCTCTGTTCTCTGGTCTCGGGATTATTCCTGACAATCCCTCAGGTGGTTCTGGGGCTGATGTTGCATTATGTCATTGGGAGTGTATAATGGTCGGTTCTTAGTTGAAGAGACTAGGAAGCTCTGCCAGTCTCAGACTCGTCATTGTCGTTGTGGTGCCATCCTCCCTCTGCTCTGTGAAACCCACCCCCTGTATGTGCACACTTCCAGTGGTGTCCCCTTAACCAGGAGATGGCTCTACTCCCCCTGCCTGGTACTCTCCACCGCGTGCTTGACTCAAAAGTTGGTGTCAGTGTTAAGCAAGGCAAAACTGTAAGATTCATTTAATTTCTTTTTCCTCCTTCAGAGATCACCACCCTCCTCTGCTTGATGGCCAGTGTCCTTAGCACCATCGTTGCAGACTTCTGTCCATTTATTTAGTTGCAGGGTTGATAAATCTGGCCCTTGATTTACCATCATCTTGATGAGAAGAATTCCCTGAACTATCCCCATGGCATTCCCATTGGTCTCCCTGTGTTCATTATTCTACTGAGTTTTACCATTTCAGTTGTTAAGTGTATATATTTTATCTCCAGAAGATCGACATACTACTCTTCCCAATCCACTTGCTCAGTTTTATATGCTCATGACTCTTACTTGCAATCTTTATTTTAAAGAAACTTCATGATAATTTAAGTCTGAAAATGCCGATAGTGTGTAATCTGTCCATGTCTGCCTCTGTTTGATGTGCCATCTCTAACATAAGGTAACTTGGTTGTGTAAGTGCTGTGGAGTTTGTGTGGCCTTGCATTTTGAGAACTCCGAGGCCTACATTACAGGTGGATTTCTGCGGATGCCCGAGTTGCTGCCTTGGGTATCATCTTGGATGGAATTGTTGGATTTAGGGGGGAGTGTGACATGCACAAAGTAAGAACTTAGTTGCCAACCCACGAGAGGGTTTTATTGTTAAATAAACAGTATTTTAACAGGAAAGACATTCTCCTCTTTGACTCAGTGATAAGATTTGAGTGAATTTTCTTCCTTAGTTAAGCCTTCTGGGATGGTGGGTGGGCTGTTTGTTAGTAGGCCTGCGGTTGACTGACCTGTGGTGATTCTGTGTCTCACAGATCTACCCTCACTCCATCCTCCACCGTCCGCCACCCTGACAGTCTCTGCTCAAGCCCGTGGCTGCAGCCACTCTGTCAGTTCATCTCCTTCAGGACCTTCCTCCCATCTCTGACTCCTCACCTTCCCCAGCGTGATGTTCTTCCCCAGGGACTGGCCCCTGCTGACGCCAGTTCACAAACGTGTGAGGTGAAGTCTCACGACCCTTAGGAACCCCGCGGCTGCCTTCCTCCACCACGGATGTGTGGTGTAGAAATCTTTACTTCAAATTCCCCAGTATGCTGAGAGCATGACCCTCTGATAGGATTTTCATTGTCTATTTTACCCCTTTCCGTCTTGGGATAAGTTAGAGAAAGATGCTACTTGGAAGCGAGGTTGAGAAGACTTCGTCTCACTTGCTCTAGCTAGGCATGTTATCAGAGGGACTAGCCCCTGCAGAAGCACGTCACACTTGGTAAGGTAAAGTAGAGAGTCCTTGAACAAGAAGAAGACCCTCAATGAGCTGAGTTAACCATGAACTTGAACACAGCAGTGTGTGAGGATGGCGTCAAACTGGACAATGCTTCATTCTGTCGTATGAAGGGTCTCTGAGGAGGGACCCATTCAATGACACTTAACGACAAAACCACAGCACCCTCGAGGTCTCAGCATTATGCAGGTGTAGAGATTTGGCCTTGTACTTGACTCTCTAGGCAAGGAAGAGCGACATACTGGGTTCTGATCTTTGAGTCCTGTCCTCTGCATTCAACCTGACCACAGCCTCAGAGTTCAAGATCACCTGCTTCGTCAAGTGCTCTCAGAGGAAAAAAAGCACTTCAAGCCTTAGTTGTTTTCTCTAAGGTTTTGTTTTCACTTGGTCTTTTGACTTTGAAACATTTACTTTCTGAAGAAAACATCAATACATTATAATATAACAGTTTTAAACTTTTTTAAAGTGTTATATTTTAATCCATAGAATTGCTGTGAGTCACAGAAGAGAGCTCTGTTGGGCTAGGGGATAAAAAATTATGCTACCAAGCCAAAGGTGGGTGATTTTAATCTGCGGCCCTCAGGCCTGGTTTCAATTGTTTTCGGTCAAACATTCTTCTAAGTGGTATAGCACTGGTCTGTCCATTTGCTGTACACAGGTAACTTGTGGTTGCTGTGATGCTGGACACTGTGACACTGATGTGTCAAATGTGATAATGGTCACCCAAGGTGGACAGTGTTGGGTGGAGCTTCCCAGTTTAAAACAGGCTTGGAAACAGGAGCGGCATCCACTTCCAAAACAGCTTGCCTCCAGAAACCCTATGAACTTAGAGAAACGATGAAAGTTATACAAGTGTTCAGGTCTTTGATTCATAGGGTCACTATGAGTCGTCTATGACTTGATGGTACTTAACAACAACAACAACATATTTTATAATCCACATTTTTTTCAGTTGTTTGCACCAGGGAAAGACTGAGAGTGGTCTAGTAGGGTATCTAGTTGACTCTTCTGTCAGAAATGAAATTGTTATTTTTAAAACCTTTTCA
Source organism: Elephantulus edwardii (assembly GCF_000299155.1). Classification (NCBI taxonomy): domain Eukaryota; kingdom Metazoa; phylum Chordata; class Mammalia; order Macroscelidea; family Macroscelididae; genus Elephantulus; species Elephantulus edwardii. The sequence goes on from NW_006399943.1 coordinate 1,787,028, forward strand.
TAATTCTTTTCTCACTAAGTGTTGGGTATTTTGATACAGTCAATTGTAGCTGTCTTCTTTTATCATGATTTTTTGAGCCTTGTCCAAGAAATATTAGTCTCAGTTTCACATTATATTTTCTTATTGTTCTTTTTATATGAATCTCTCTATCTACCGATTTGTCATCTATCTGTCTATCTATTTATCTATCTATCTATCCTTCTGTGGATCTATGTATTTGTTTCACTATGAACCTATCTGTTTAGATATGATAGTATAGTAGGTAAAGTGTTGAAATGCATAGCAAAAAGTAGGCAGTTCAAACCCACCAGAAAGATGAAGCAGTGTATTCCCATTAAGATTTCTAGCCTAGAAACCTGATGAAAGGTTGCATTGAATCAGAGCTTAGGTAATGACAGTGGGTTTCTACCTGTCTTAGTTACCTATCCTATCTACCTATTTATTAATCTCTCTTGTATCTATAAGGTAGGGATTTAGTTTTCATTTTTGTTTATACAGGAAACCATGGACAAAAAAATCTATGTTTTGACTTGTTTTTATTTGGCTTCAAGATTTAGGCATGGAGGGAAAAAAAGAGTTAGACATGGTGCACATTTTTAAAAGGTTCTTTAAAAAAATAGGAAGAATATGTGCCAGAGATTGGATGTGGCTCGCAAATTGAAAACCATGAAATCCATTTCCCCACTTACTTGTCCTCTCTCAGCCTCCCACGTACATTGGAGACCTTTTCTCGGGGTCCTCTTCTCTGTTCCATTTGTCTTGACATTCTCCACCACTCAAAATATCACACACTAATGAAAATGGCTTTTTTAAAAAAAGAGAAAATGGCTTTTTTTCATTAATGAAACTATGTGCGTCAAAGAAGGAGGATTAGAAAATGTAAGGCCCATTTTCTGAGTGGAAATGAGAAAACAGAACATTTGTGCTTGGCTGTCTAATTGCCCCACCATTAAGCAGAGATTCAGAGAGCTCACGAAGCCTGCCTCTGTGCCGGAGGCGAGCGCTGGACCATGGAATTGGATTTTATTGATTAATTTGTAACTGTGTACAGAGCTGTATGAAGCATGAACCACTCAGAGACTTGTTCTCGGAAGCTTCCGACAAATGGGACAATGAGCGGTAAAGTCCCAAGTGAGTCGAGATGAACAAGGAAGAGATGAGAGTCAGTGGGGAGAAAGGCTTTGAAACCCAACTAGATGCATTAGTCATCAGAAGGCAGCCAGGGAACAAACAAGTGGGCTCCAGGACGCACTTGGACGCCGAGGGAGCTGCTGTCCTTGTGAAGCGGATGTTTATCTGTGAAGGTGTGTGTCACAGAACACAAGTTACTTGTTTGGTGAGATGACAGTGCCATTTCTGAAGAGGGATGAGGACATAGTCCCGTGGCTGTGGCTCCTGGGCTCACGTGGACTCCAGGACCTGGGGTTCTTGGAACAGCAATCTAAAGTTTTCTCTGCGGACATGAAAAGCCCTACCTCCTGGAGGGTGGCTGCTCAGCCAAACCATTATCAAATCAGCACTGTCTGTTGAGTCTGACCTGTAATGGCCCGGAGGTGGGGGGTGCAGTAGAACTGCTCCCTGCCGTTACCTAGGCTGTCAATCTTTCTGGAAACAGACTGGCCCATCTTTCTCCTGTGGAGCAGCAGATGAGTTCAAACCCCTGACCTTTTGGGTAGTGGCAAAGCTGCTGTGCTCCTAGAGCTCCTGTTGTTGTGGTTGTTATGGGCCATTGAGCTGACTCTGACTCAAAGTGACCCTATGTACATCAGCTTTGAACCCTGCTCTATCCTGAGGCAATTCCATCGTCTCCCACAGACTTCATCCCATTTCCCCAGTCACTGAGTCAGCCCATCTCATCCAAGGTCTTCCTCTCCTGCACTGTCCCTTCCAAGCCTGATGTCCCTCTCCAGGGACTGGTCGCTCTTTGCAATATGCCCAAAGTATGTCAGATAGAACTTCAAAAATGCTTGCCTCTAAGGAGCATTCTGGTTTCTCCCTCTCTAGGATGAACCTGTTTGTTCTCTTGGCAGTCCATGGTATATTCATACTCTTCTCCAGCAATACAACTTAAAGGCATTGATTCTCCTTCCTTCATCCTAAGTTTGTTTGTAGATGTGCTAGTGGGATGCTAGCTGAAAGGCTCTTTGGCCCCTCACCTTGCCAGCACCTCTACCTCTGAACATCTAATGATCCGCTCGCAGGAAGTGATTGTTTTGTTGTTAGACGTCATCCAGCTGCCTCACTGTCATGCGGACCCTGCAAGCGAAGGAACAAAGCACCAGCCAGCCCTGCTCCAACCTCACAATCATGCGTGGCTCACTGTCGCAGCCTCTCTGCCCATCTTGGAGGGTTTTCCACTGTCTCGTTGACCCTCTTCTTTTCCAGCATGACGTCCTCCGGACCTGGATCCTCTGATAACGTCCACAGTAGGTAAGACTAGTCTTACCATCCTTCTGGAGTGTTCTGGCTGAATTTCTTCCAAGATAGAGTTGTTTGGGCTCTGGCAGCCCCAGGTATATTCATTCTTCTTCTCCAGCCCTACTGGTTCTTTCTTGGTCTTCCATATTTATTGTCCAGGTTTTGCATACATGTGCGATGATCAGAAACAGCAAGGTTTGTGTCCGATGCATTCTAATCCTCATAGTAACACCTTTGCCTTTTAGCACCTCAGAGAAATATTTTGGAGCAAATCTGCTCAACATGTACACCAAGTGAGTTCTCGACTGTTCTCATGTGAGTTCTCATGGACGTTGATTATGGATCCAAAGAAAATAAAGCCCTTGACAATGTCAAACTTTTCCCATTCATCATGATTTTGTATACAGGTTCACTTGTGCGGATTTTTGTTTTCTTTATGCTGAAGTGTAATCTGTGCAACAGACTGTAGTTTTATTTTCATGAGTAAACACTTAGGTCCTCTTCACCTTCAGCATGCCAGGCTGGATGGTCTGCCTATCACAGGTTGTTAATAATTCTTCCTCCAATCTCAAGGCTCTGCTCTTCATATAGTTATTTTTCATTTCACCTGCTTATCATACAGATTGAGGGAGTAGGTTACATGACACAACACTAACATTTCCTGTAGAGATTTGTTGTTTGTGGTTGTGTACCGTCAAGTGGGAACCGACTCGTAGCTGATTCTTCAGCTAGTTTTTAGAGGCGGTAAATCATGTGTGTGTGTGTGGGGGGGGGAGATTGCCCATCTCTCTCCTGAAGAGGAGCTGGTACCTTTGCTGAAAGTATAGCTTTTTATCAATTGGCCGTCAGAGCTTCCTCTTGTAAAGGTTACAACCCAGAACAGTCCAATGGGGCAGTTCTATTTTGTCATAAGAGGTCATTCTGAGCTGAAATCAATTCAATGGCTCCCAACACCACCACCAAGAAAAATCTTTGAGAATGCCCCAGATATATGCATACTTGTTCCTTTACACACCCCACCTATGAGTTCTTTTAAAGAGTAATACTTTATTGTGTTTTCCAAATTTACATAGTTCCCATTGACAATTTCAGTACAAATTGTCTGGTAGTAAGAATTACATTTTTTCACGACATGTCAACAATCTCTTTAGTTGCTTCCTGGCGCTTCCCTTTTCACTTGTCCACTTTCACTACCCCTCATCGTCCCCTGATTGCTTTAGGAAAACTGTTGACCTTTTAATCACATACAGACCCTGTACTCACAGCTATAGCCTCTGTTCTGTGTGCTTGTCTGATACTCTTCTGAAAGGTTCCCTTTGAAGATAGTTTTGGTCCAAAGACTAAAGAATAGCTCAGAGTGACTGTCTCAAGGCGTCCTCTGATTTCAGCTGACCCAGTGAGTCTGGACCTCAGAGGGTTCTTAGTTCTGATCTGTGTTTTCTCCCATTCCGTCCCAGTCCCTAACGTGTCTCCACCCTCATGAATCTCACTCTGGTTCCTCTCCCGTGGCTTCGTTTCCCTGCTCTCTTATCTCTGCTTTAAAATATTTGTTGCCTTTTGGGTTCTCATGTAGGTGTGTTTTTACTGTTGATTTGGTTAGGAAATGTTCTATTTTTTCTTTAAAAAGCTTTTCCTAGGGATTTGAGTGAGTTTTTACAGAGCCAACTGGTTTTCTAGCCCACAGGTCCTTCTGGTTTGTAACATTGGTTATCATTCCGTTAGCCTAACAGGGCTCGTCCCCTTTCTCCTGTGTTTACTGTCATTCCTCCATTCACGTAGATGGTTTTTAATGGTGCCTCATACAGAAGAGCATTTTGTGTGCCTGTCTGTTATTTTGTGAAAAGGTGACCTCAGTGGAGAATTTTGGTTGAAGGTTTCAATATGTTGGGGCTCAGGGAGTCCTCCTATCTTATCTGGTCCAGTGAGTGTAGGATTGTTAACCACTTTATCCTCTTTTGCATTTTTCTTCTCTTCTACCCAAGTCCCTCAACTACAGCCCTTATCAGAAAAGTTGGCAGCTGGGCACCATCTACTACTTCTGGTCTCTGTGCTTATGTTCTACTTTTTGAATATTTTGTGCACATCATAAAACACACTAGTTCATTTAGTTCCTACAAGAACTTCATATCTTAGATCCTATTAATATCTCCATGGTACATGGAGGAAGTGCCCCCAGCATGGATAAGTAATAGGCTGGAGTTTCGTGGCTAGCTGGGTGTCGAGTGCCATGTCCTCTTCCAAAAGGTGAGTCCTCTGATCTGCGTGTCACCTCTCCACTTCTTCAATTCCTGCATGTTCTTTCTTTTTTAAAAAAATATTATTAATTTCAATGAAAATTTACAGACTTTGGATTTGTATTCATTCATTGTTGCACTTTTTTCCCCCTCCTCCCCCCCTCCCCTAGTACACTACCCTCTTGGAAAAGTAAAAGAAAAATTCTTTCATTGTTTTACAATCCCTCCCCCCAGGTTCATTCCACTATACAGCCTTCACTCTGGACTCCTGTCATGACAAAAATACCTAATAATTTTCCCTCTTAAATAGTTTTCTCCCTCATCTGTTTCAATGCAGCATACAGTATTGAACCAGTCCTTCTCAGTCTCCTCCCAACCCCGATGTCAGTCCCGTTCTACGACAGTGGCACCATGCAGTATTTGTCCTTCTGTGACTGAGATACTTCACTCAGCATAATGTCCTCCAGGGTCACCCATTTTGCATAGTATTGCATGAGTTCCTTGTTTTTCAAAGTTCCTGCGTGTTCTTGGGCGCTGATAACCACACGTCTTCTCTGTCCTGCAGGTATAGAGGGGCCTTCGTGCAGAATCGAGTCCAGCTGAGAGCCAGCAGGCTGTACAACCCTCGCTGGCTGCTGAGAGGAGCCTGCCACCGTTACCCACGCGAGGGACAGCACCCCCGCAAGTCACTCCCGCGTACATCTCCTGATGCAGCCGGTAACGCTACCGTTCAAGGTGAGCCCCTTGCTAGCCCTCGTGGGCACCCTCAAGACCGGTCCACCTGAAAACCAGGTGCAAGTGAAACAGGAGGGAATCATCCTGATCTCAGGAGCTCACAGGCAGCAGGAGGACAGGAGTATGGTGGTAGCAACAAAGGTCACAATCAAGGTGACCCTAAATTAGTGGAGAGGGCATAGTGCTGTCAAAAATAGTGAGAAAACAAGGTGTTGGTCCCGCGCATACCTCTTAGACACTGGCTGCGTGTGCCAGGCTCATGCTTGGCACTGACCACTCCCACTCTCCCCCTTCCTGAACGGGACCAGCTGCTGGCGAGCCCATGCATGTCAGAGTCGGACCAGGCTCTGTGCAGGGCTCGTATTCATTGGACTTTTCTTCTGGGGGTACTCCAGTCTCCAACGATTGTACTTCCCAGAGATGTCACAGATTGACTCTAGAACTTGCGGAAATAGGAAGGAGAGCCCTTGGCGCCTCCACCGTCATCATCTGTACAAAGGAAGTCTGCTTGGCCTCTTCCAGGGGCCGCTGTGAGGTGGGTACACAGACAACTTGAGCACCATCAGGAGGTAGGAGTGAAAGTGCTGTGTGCTCAGAGCCACAAGGTACACGGTCATGGGCATAATGGGAAGAGACATACTCCTCATCGTGCTTGGAGAAAAGCAGCAGAAAAGCTGATAGGCATGGCCCCCTGGAAGGGGGGCTGCTTGATAAGCTGCCAGTGCTGGGCAACCGGGACAAAGCTTGACTTCTGAGGTCCTCAGATTTCCCGTTCTTCCCCTGTGGCAATTCCGAGGCCAGCCTCAGCCTCGCCTTCTGGATGTCAGTGGGAGAATGAGGACCGTCTCACCAGTTCTGACTAAATCACCATCTTTCTAGACTGACTCTTGCGGTTGATGGTTGTCTGTTTGGTTCAAGGGCAGGCCCTGGGCTCTACCTGTGGTCTGAGGTTTTGGTCCCTGGGGACAACTTGCCTGCTCACGTCCTCCTCCGGCTTTGTGTAGCTCCAGTGCCCCCTGCAGGCAGATGGTGCTTGGTGTGTTCCCCTCCCCCCAAGCCCTCCTCTTTAGAGAAGGCAACGTGAGAATTTAAACTAAGGAAGATGTTTTCTCTTTCCATGATGGAATGAGAAGCGTTGCTTTTGTTCAGGAGAGAGTTCACTGGAGAGGCTGGCACGTGTAGGTGGGGTAGGAGGAAGTAGAGTGAAGGAGCCAGCTTGTGCTCGCCGAGTTTCTGTGATTCTCATCCTCACCTCCACAGTCTAATCCTTTTCAAACACATGAAGCTGATAGGATTGCTCACAGGAGTCTACTCAGTGACTCTACCCTCTGCTTTGGTCCATACACCAGGACAAGCGAGCTCTCCCACACCCAGAAGGCAGAGGTCACCCTGGCCCCGATGCCACAGGGTCTCCCTGTGACAGCTACAAGTAGCTTGGTGTCACAGCTATGCCATCTAGGTATTCCACAAGACTCTTTCTTGGTCCTTAAGACTTTCTCCAACTCCCGCTCTCCTCTTGGGAATCCTGGTCCAGCCTGAGACCCTCAGATATTTAGGGACTGACTCAGGTTGGCCACAGGGCAAAGACTGTGATTTCTGGAGGTATGATGGCCACTCTCATGGAGTGGAGTGGGTTCTGACAGGAGTCACCAAACAGGGTGGTGGGTCCCTCCCTCCTGTGTCCATTACATCCTGTTGCCAAGTGTCCATTTGTGCCGGGGCATCAGTGACCAAGAACAGCCTTGTTGGGCTTAGTTCTGAGATGCTAGTACAGACGGGGACAGCCTCCACTATCTTGAGACAGGAGCTTGCCAGTCGTCGTCGGTGAAACCCACTGGGAAGAGCCAGGACCCTTCCACTGATCCCAGATGACAGGCCTTCCAGCCAGCTCCCTTCCCAGCCTTTTCCCAAGAGTCTCATCAAGCTTCCTTGGGAAACCTTAGCCTCCATGTCTGTACTCCTAGCCTCCTCCCAAGGGGGACAAAGCAAAATCTAATCCCTATTCTGGGTAAGTGTGTCATGTGGCAACCTTGGCTTAGGTTACTTTTGGAAGGACACTGATGGTCTGTGCAGCTTAGATCACTTTGGGAAGGACACTGATGGTCTGTGCCGCCTTCCTGAAGAATCTGGTCTGTGCAGCTGGACTGTGAGGTTCCACCTTCCCTGCACGATGGCCCCAGGCAAGGACCAAGAGGCGTCCTGTGCAGCCTTCGCACTGCAGATCCCAGCAGCCAGCACATGCTGGTAATCACGGTTTTCTCCACTTAATGAGGACTGCACGTAAGGAAGAGGCACCCACTGAGTGGCCATGAGCAGGGGACACATGTATTAAGTGTTCCTGTTCAACAGAGGGCATCCAACTCATCAGTGTTAGGGAAAGGGCTCCCTGGAAGGTTTATTGGAGCTGATTCTGGGCGATGAAGATAGATGCACTGCAGAGGTTCACAGAGGAATTGAGAAGATTGCTGCAAATGGAAGGGGAGTCAAATCGCAGGGGTCAGGGCACGTCGCTGGAGGATAGCAGGTGCTCAGCTCGGGTGTGGGTGCAAAGTCATTGCAGCATCAACGAGAGTGTTTCCATTTGGCCATTCCCTCCGCAATTTCTCCCATTTCTGTGAACCAACCTGAAGGTCAGACATGACCTTAAACATGTTTCTCAACTAAAAAAGTCGCTGCTGTTAGGTGATGTAGAATCCGCTCCAACTCAGATGCCACGACTACAGGATTAAACTCTGGCCAGTCGGGCACCAGCCTTCCAGTCTCTGCTGTGCGTAAGCCTCTAGCACGATCTCTGGGTCACTGGGTCAGGCTGGCTCACGGAGGGGCTTTGCTTCCTCCCTTGACACTCCTGCTTTATCAACATCATGTCCTTCTCCATGGACTGGCCCCTTCTGAAAACACTCCCCACAAACGCGAGACGAAGTTTCAACATCCTTGCTTCTAAGGAACGCTCTCTGGCTGCATTTCTTCCAAGACAGATTTGTTTGTGCTTCTGGCAGTCCACAGTATATTCGGTAGTCTTTGCCAACACCTCAATTTAAAAGTTGTTGTTGTTAGGTGCCATTGAATTGGCTCTGACTTGCAGTAACTCTATATGCAACAGATGGAAACCTTGCCTGATCTTTGCACCATCCTCAAAATCCCTGTTGTACACAAGCCCACTGTTGTAGTCACTCTGTCAAACCGTTTGCCATGGGATGTCCTTTTCCAGGCCCCGGTACCTCCTGATAGCCTGCCCAAACACGTGACACAGAGCCTCCCCTCCTTCTTATTCTTTTTTTTTTTTTTAATTTTAGTTGAGATTTTATTCTAAGTTTATAAACAACTTGGATTTCCATTCATTCACTGTTGCACATTTTCTTCCCTGCCTCCCTCCCCTCCAGTTGGCTTTTTCTTTAGAAAAAAAGTTCTCATTGTTATCCAGCCCCCCAGCCAAGACCAATTTACTGTGCAGCTCTTGTTCTGGGCTCTCGTCGCACCAATCACACCTAATCATATATTCCTTTCCTACAGCTCTCTCCCCATTCTAGGGAGCATTCTGGCTGTGATTCCCAGACCCTCTGTTTGTCCCTCTGGCAGTCCATAGTAGACTCCACAGTCTTTGCCAATGCAACTCAAAGATAACAACAGGGAAACTAGTAGACAAAAATGCCTGTCTTCTGTCTTCTCGTTATTTGCAAACAGATGTGTCAGGAAAGTTCTCCTAAAGGGTCTCCGCCAAATGAGTAGGCTACTCGATGCTGGTAGCAAGTGGCCACACTAGGGGAGCACCCGGTAGTGTCAAGTTCAAGTACAGGGGTGGGGATGAGTCATTAGTGTCCTCTCATGAAGAAGACCTACTGGGGCACAAGCCTCTGTGTGTGACTGTGTGGACTGTGCCAGCAGGGCTGAAATCCAGCCATGACCAACACGATGACCTCGTGCATTTGTGCATTAAGCTCCTAACCCCAAAGTGGACAGTCTGAATCCATCAGTTTCTCCAGAGGAGAGAGGCAGGCAACTCCAGCCAGAAGGAATTGCAGCCTTGAAACCCTGGCTGAGGTTTGCTGTGAACAGGAACCAACTAGACTCTCTTTATTGGCTCGTTTCTTGGAGACTGAACATGGGCTGGGCCATCGCAAAGCAAGGATGCCTGTTCCTCTTTCCTCAAACAGGCCCTGATGTGCTTCATCCGACGGACGGAGTGGCCCCTGTGGTTATGCACGTGCTCCTCCCACGTCCACGGTGCCCGGGGCAGTCCAGTGTGAGGAGAGACCCACGTGAAATCCTCTGGGATTGCATTACCCTTGTTTATCTTAGTTCTCTAGTGCAGCACAACAGAGATGCCACAGAGGACGGCTTGGACAAACTGAAATGTACTTTCACAGTGTAGGAGAGCAGAAGGTCACACCGGAAGAACTGATTCTAGAGGGGAAGACCCTCTCTATGAATTCAAACGCAGCACCTGGAGAGGGAACTAGGAATGAAGAGGCCATCTTCAGCACAGCGCCCTGCGGGGGCCATAGCCCTCCCATAGCAGCACTAATACCCTGGCCACAGCACCGTGGTGACAGATGTCCATGCTTCCATCTTCAATAACCGAGAAACAAGTTGAGCCTGTGGTGTGGATCTCTGGTGCTGTTTTCAATGGGTCCTGCCACAGCAATAAGGCAGGGCATGGTAGAGTCCACAAAGGGGCAGTTGTGACCTGCACGGTGTGACTAAGCACTGGCCCAAGGTGGATTAATCAATGACCCTTCTCTACTGAAGTGTCAGGGTGGCGACAGGGAGGCCTGGAGTGGATTAATTGTGAAGAACACCATCAAATTGGAGGGTTAAATAAAGACCACCTGGAAATCAAAGTGGAAGGAGGATCTTTTGGTGACCACTTGCCAATATCAATATTTCACAGCTAAGTGACAGCGCTGGGCGTTTGAAGACCAAGTGCTGGGACTTCAGAGGAACTTACCCATGGACTTTGGCCTTCTGCCATTTACAAGCAACCTTCCTGCATCTCCTTCCACCTGGAAGACCCTGGATGGGGAAGAGCTGATGCCACAATGAGGGAGCTGGCCTCACGGTTTGCACGGGTGTGCACACACCCTCAGAGCACGCATGATGCTCTTGCTAGCACCAAGGGGGAGGCTGGGGCTTTGCAGCACAAGGATGGGCAATCTGTTGGGATGACCCTGGTGATACAGCCTACAACACAGGGGACTGCTAAGTAGAAGCCCAGCAGTTCAAATCCACAGGCTTCTCTGTAGAAGACAGGCCCTTTCCTCCTGTGAATATTTACAGCCTCACAAACTCAACGGAGGGCCAACTGTGAATTGGATCTGACTCCACAGCAGTGACTTTGGGTTTTGAATGCCTGTTGATGGTGTAGGTTAGGTGCTGGGTTGCTAGCCAAAAGGTGATCAGTTCAAACTCACCAGAAGAAAGATAAGGTAGTATAATACTTCTACCCGATGAGGGTGCTCTGTGAGTTAGAATCCACTTGACGGGAGTGAGTTTTCCATGGAGTCTAGGGGATGCATTTAGAGGCCAAGGAGCTTGAGGACATCTAGTGAAGAAGTAGAGATTAGCTCTGGGGAAACTTAGGAATTGAAAGTTAGGAATACCCTAGCTCTTCCTGAGCCAACTGGAATCAGTAGAACACTTTGAAACGAGTAATTAAGAATATTTATGTTCAGCGGCCAAAACATGATGTAGTCATAGAACTCCTTGTCCTTTTCATTTTTTGCTAATAATTTATTCAGATGAGAGAGAGGGTGTTTTTATTTTTAAAAAAAATATTTTTAAAGGATGCTTATTTTCCCTCTTCGTTAAGCTATTCCAATAGCTTGGTACTAATAATTCGAATTAACAGATGGCTTGGCAAAGAAGCCATCCACAAGCAGAAGGCCAGGAGAGTGATGAGGGATGAAAGACCTAATTTATAAGATTCCATGTTTATCAGTGTCTTGGACAATCTACTGAAAAATAAGTGATTAACATTTTCTTTCCCCTTATATCTAAATCCAATAGTCCACCCCATCCAAGTTTCCAATGAGGATGTGTGGGAAGTTGGAAGTGTCTTTGTAGACACCTGAGAGCTCTCTGTAAAGGTCTCAGATACTGATAGAAGGGTTGGTGTCAGAATAAAGGCGGTGTGGTTCGCTGTCACACTCCCTCCATCAGGTAGAGTTGATGTGACTTCAGTAGATTTTCACCTGATATCTTTGCTAGATGTGATGATAACTCCAAGGGAGATACAGTATAAAGAACACCATTCTGGAATGCGTGTTCACCTGAGGACCAAGACCATGACGTGCCGAACCAGAAACCCAAACTAGCTGTCCTTGGGTTGCTTCGAACTCATAAAGACACGAGTATCAGCTGTGCACCATTGGGTTTTCTGTGTCTATGGTCTTATGGAAGTAGATTGTCCACTTTCTTCTGTGGCACTTCTGGTGGATTTGAACTATGAACATTTTAGTTACTACTAGTTGAGAGTAAACTGTAGCACCAAACTCACTTGATACTGATGTTAGAAGCTGTAGATTCAGTCTCACAATTTCAAGTTGCCTTCAATGACAGGAATGGTAAGAAGAATTCATCAAGTCATTGCCAGTCCCAAGGAAAGCAAGCACGTATTTGAAGAAGACCTAGTCTTAGTCACCTAGTACTTCTGTGACATAAATACTCAAATTAGGGGACTTTGACAAGAAGGATTTCCTTTTCTTACAGTTTAGGATGCTAGACATCTGAATTGATGGCACTGGACCTAGGGAAGACAAGGAAGATTCTGTCCCTTCTGCTCTTGAGAGACCTCACGTGGCAGGACCTTTCTTCCCTCACTTCTTCATGATTGCTTTGCTGGGTCTGATGTTTCATATCTCAAAGGAGGTTCACTTAAGACACAGCTCACACTAGAACCATCTAACTAACATAATAAAGAAAATCCTTTACCTTCTGGGATTGCAACTATAGACATAGAGGTTGGAGTTTATAACACATGTTTTTGGGGGACAAAATTCTATCCTTTTTAATGTTCTCTGTCTCTCTGTGTGAGACTTCTCAGTCTAAGATTGAGGGAAGAAGTGGTCATTATCACAGGATGATTCCCTTCCCTGGTGAACTGACCACAGACCAGTTTAGCCTCATTCAAACATTTTTTAATGTTTAAAACATTTTTTAAAATGAATTTTAATGGAAGTTTACAGAGACTTAGGGTTTCCAGTCATTCACTGTTGCACTTTTCTCCCTGCCCACCTCCTCCCCCCCAATTCACTCTTCTCCTTG
>NW_006399943.1:1803602-1813322 GCF_000299155.1 Elephantulus edwardii
CTCTCTCTCTCTCTCTCTCTCTCTCTCTCACACACACACACACACACACACACACACACACACACACACATTCTTTATAATATGCACATAGCTCTCCAGAAGACTGAAAAGCAATGATGTCAGTCTAGAAACTAAGATACATCTGTTCCAGGCCATGGTCTCCACAATTATTTGTTATGCATCAGAGAGCTGGACAATGACTAAGGATGACAGAAGGTGAATTGATGCCTTTGAGTTGTGGTGCTGGAGAAGAGCCTTGAACATACCATGGACCACCAAGAAAACAAGTGGGTCTGTCTTGGAGAGGGTGAAACCAAGGTTCTCCTTGGAGTCTAGGATTTTGAAGCTCTGTCTCACATACTTTGGGCCAGTCCTTGGAAGGGTGGAGTGACAGCCCAGGAGAGGAAGACCCTGGATGAGATGGATTGATACAGTAGCTGCGACAATGGGGGTAGGTGTGTCGGAATCAGTAAGACAGGCTTAGGACAGAGCAGGCTTCAGAGCTGCCTACACAGGGTCACGATGAGTCACAGGTAACTCAGCGGCACATAACAACAACAACAACAACAACAATATATACATCACACACACACACACACACACACACTTTTAAAGTTTTCTGTGTGTCTACTTCAGAGGCTTTGATGACAATCTTCAAGTTGCCCATCCGTTCTCAGTCCTTCCCCCCATTTATCTCACCATTATTAACACCTATTCCATGTATGCTAAGAAAAAAACACCTCCTCTGCTCCTCCGGGCCCAAACTCCAAGTCCTTTGCCTTCTAATAAAGCTGTGGAGTTGAGTACAGTGACTCCATGGAGCCCCACCTTTTTCTCAAAATGTTCTAACTCACCAAGCTTTGCATTTTAGCAGCTCAATGCTTGACCAAAAAGTACAACCCCAGTAAGAACTCTTGTCTCTTAGTAAGAATGAGTTATAGTTTACTTCTGTATTTTCACTTACTTCATGTGAGATCATAGTGTCTTTGTCGTTCTGTGTCAGACTCTGTCAATGTGTCGATGCTCATTTCATCAAGCGTGACATCCTCAAGGTCCGTGCATGCTGTGGCATGCACCAGGATTCTGCCTCTTCGTGCTTGAGGAACATTCTGCTCTATGGATATAGCATTTTTTGCTTGTCCGTCTAGCAGTTATTGAAATTCATAGGGCTTTCATTATTTGGTTTTCACAAGTAAATGACCTGCTCACTCTTCCTTGTCTATCTTGGTTTGAAAGCGATGCTGAAACCACTTCAGTGTGATAACAGTGCATGAACCTTCATTGACAGATGGGGACAACTATCTGTGCGTGATTCCAGCAGTCAGGAAATCAGGAGTCATTGCACTAGGACAGTCTGCAGTCAGGGACCTCTCCAAGTTATTGAGGATTAATGATGTTAGTTTGAGAACTAAGGCACATCTGATTTGGACCATGGACTTTCTGATCACTTATTATGGATCTGAGAGCTGGACAATGAATAAGGATGACAAAAGAAGAATTGATGCCTTTGAGCTGTGGTGTTGGAGAATAGCACTGAATAGCCCATGGACGGCCAGAAAAACAGCCAAATATGTCTTGGAGAGGGTACAGCCAGAATGTTCTTTGGAGGCAAAGATGATAAGGCTTTACCTCACATACTTTGGGCATGTTGCTAAGAAGAGCTTTACTTTGGAGAGGGACATGATGCTCAAAAAAGTAGAGGGTCAGAGGAGAGGACTCGGCCAGAGGAATTGACACAGTGACCGCTGCAGTGGGCTCTAGTGGGTCAGGAGGTGTGAGGATGGCACAGGATAGGACAGGGTTCAGATCTGTTGTCCATAGGGGCATTTCGGATTGTACTTGACGTGCGGACACCTCACAATAACAACGTGTGCGTGAGATATAAAATCAGACTGGCCGAGACCCAAACTGTGGAGGATCAGGACCCGTCACTGACCACTGCCCTTTTGGACGGGTTGTTGTTGTCATGTACTGTCGAGTTGAAACCAACTCACAGCTGACCCTCCAGTGGGTTTTCAGAGGCAGTAAATGGCACAAGAGGAGACTGCTCCTCTTTCTCCTGTGGGGCAGCTGGTGAACTTGAACTCTGAGCTTCTGGGTTGGCAGTGCAACTCCTTGCCACTAGGCCACCAGAGCTGCCCTTCCATTCTTCTGGAAGTCCTAATATCACCTTCTCCTGTGGATGAAGACTCTCCCTGGATCCCACTCACTTTCCTTCTTTCTGTCATTAGAATTTCTGTTGGCTTTTCTAACGTAATGTTTCCTCAATGGACAAGGTGTCCATCTCTTTAGATTTCTACCCCGTACTCAACAGTTGACTGTTGGACCATGAGATAACGTCTCTAAACATCACTGTCTCATGACACTCGTTGGTCCCTCTTCCCCATCTCTGCGACCCAAGTGTGAGGGCTCCTCTAGGAAGACTTCAAGAAGAGGGGTCTCAGGCATTTGCGTGTCCCATTACAAATTGTAAAAGATATTTCCAATTGCTTCCCAACTTAGACTCCTACTGGGAATGTACCCAAGTATTTCCCTCTTTCTTGATCTTCTCAAGTGGTTTATATGCCCCTAAGATGCATAGGAAAGGTGACCTCTGGTGTCTGTGAAATGGATGGTCTGTTCATCCACCTTGCCTCCTGCTGGGGCCCAGCTGCTCATCTTGCCCATGGTGGGGGCTGGAATTAGCCCCTGGGATAAAGGAAGCGGAGGGACCGTGAGCTTGTTTTCATTAATTACAGAGTAGTCATTTTCCCACCACCAAACTTAAAGTTCACTGGGTACAATTTGATGTTTCTTGAAATCTGAGGAGATCTAGCTCTTCCTAGAGGCATCGTGCCCCAGCCCTCTCCAAGATAGAGACCCACTGCTGTAGACGACAGGACGTGACCAGGACTCCTTTTCACCTTGGCCAATCATTAGACCTGGTTAGTGAGTTGTGAAAGGGACTGATTGACTTGCAGGCCACTACACTCTCGCTCAGAGTGGGGTGGGAGGTGCGAGTAGGGTGTACATCGACCCTCACAAATACCCATGCGCGAGGGGGCATCGCTGGCTCAGTGGGGGAGTAGGGACCACAGTCTAGATGCCTGTGATGGACGGAGGAGACTCATCGAGACTTGCTTGCCAGCAGGAGGGTGCCAGCAGGAGGGCAAGCTTTCTTCTCGCCAGTTCTTATTCTTCCCAGACAGACATCCCAGTAATCTTCTCTTGAGATGTCATCGCTGGAGGTGGGAATTTAAACCCTGCATGCCTGGATTGGATAGGCATTTGGTTGTGAAGAATGATGGCTTTCATTTCCACTTAGGCAAACCCAGAAACCAAACAGGGGATCTTAACTATCACCAGAGTCACAGAGCGTGGTTTCGGACGCAGCGGGATCCAAAGGTTCTGGTGGCGCCCTGGGGACTCGGCGTCCTGCCTTAGCTTGGCTCTTCTTCTTCTTCGGGTCTCCCAGCACTACTTTGTATTTGGTTGCATTTCACACGTTCTTGAGTGAGCGTTCTCATTGTTTCTGGTTGGGGGGCCCCAGAGCCTCCCTTTTCGGAGGTAACCTGCGGTGGAGACCTGCTGGTCTTTGCCAACTCACATTGACTAGGTGGTTTTTGTAACACGAGTCTCCACCTGCAGCCACCTTGACTTGGGTCACGTGTCTGTCCCTGAGCCCACTGTGGGGTGGATGTTGATGCACTGGTACCTTCACCTGGAGGCTGGCGTTGGGCACGATTTCCTTTAGGGAAACCATTTCTCCAGTGACTGGGAATGGTGGGATGGCGAGGCCCACTCACTGAACTGAGCTTCTCCTACCCGTGTGGACCCCTGTGTTAGTGGGAGCTTGCAGGGAATAAGCCTGGGTACAGTCAGGTGAGGTGGGGCTCAGCACAGGCTGGCGAACAAGTCACTGCAAACCGGTGGAGATCTAACGGCATGGTGCTTGGCCTAGAGAGACTGTGGCGAGGGATGCACCAAGCTTCCTGGGCCCCTGGAACCGCCTCAGTCTCCCACAGAGGGTGTGTCCTGAGGTGCTGGACACCCACACGTGGCCATTCTTCTTCTCTCCATGGAGTAGAAAGAATAGTTACACACACACACACCAACCATGTTCTGACTACGTGCTTGTTTTATCCAGAATGCTGAGTCTTTCCCTGAACAATCGTCACTAGATTCCTGCAGAAACGGGAATAGGTGGGATCCTGGTTTCTGCAGCCAGGTGTGAAGGGAAGGAGGGTGGGACCATCGTTAGCTTAAGGAGGCCCAAACAGACTCTTTGCAGACACTAGATGCATCTGTTTTAAAATAAATTATAACAGGAGTCCCAAAAATTCACTTCTGAACCCTAAGTGGGCACTCTGCTGGTTTGGAAGGACTTCATGTATACCTTTCTTGCCTTGGGGTCAGGAGAAAGTTCAGGGTGCTGAAGACCTCGTTCTGTGTGGCTGTCTTTCCTGCGAAGGGCCAGGCCGCACGGTGATGGACTCAGAGGGCTCAAAATGACACTCTAGGACCTGCACCCCGATCCGTCTACAACCTGGCAGCAAATGGAAGGCGTGAGCGAGCCGGCATGTTGGTGGCTCACAGAGACACACCTGTCCTCTGGGCTCCTGCTCTGCACCACAGCCACCCTTGTCAGGTACCACTTCCGTGGCCAGGGCCCTTTTGGGCTTGGAGGCCAGTGAGCCCAAACTTGGTCATCAGACTTAGTTAGATGAGGGTGAATCACATCAGTGATACTGGGACAGAGAGGAGAATGATGTTATAGGAATACACTAGAACAAAACAAAGCACCCCAAATATACCTCCCCAAATATAAAGAAAACAAACAACTCCCCTCAACACAAAAACAACAACAAACTCCCACACCGAACAACTACCATGAGTTGGTTCTGAGCCACGGCAAATCTCCCTCCCCTCTCCAAGGCTGTATGTCTTCATAGAAGCAGATGACCTCAGCTTTTTTCCACAGAGAAGCTGGTGGACTCGAACTATTGTCTTCCCAGTCAGCAGCCCAACTCCTAATGTACTATGCAACCAGGAGCCCTGCTGGTGCAATGGTTAAACAGTTGGCTGATAACCCAAAGGCTGGAGTTCTAATCCATCCAGTGACTCAGACGGAGAAAGACTTGGTGATGTGCTAACAGAAAGATGGAACTCAAAGTCCCTGCATCAACCTGGTTCTATCTGGCTGATTGCAATCCTCTAGGGGGTTTCTGAGGCTGTTAATCTTAACGAGAGGGGATTGGCCATCTTTCTCCCTTGGAGCTGCTAATAGATTCAAATCACCTCCAAGAAAGCTCCGTGGGCACTGTTACACTGAGTTACTACAAGTGACATTCAGTGTCACCCAACACCTGTAAACCCAACCCCAGTAAAGTGACCTTGAATGACGTGGAATCATAGTAAGAAGGTCGCTGTCCTGTCAGTTCCCTTTCAGGTTCCCTCATCTCATCATGGAGAGAGTATCAGCGTGATGCTGGGTCACTAATCCCACTTTCAAAGAAAACTCTGCTCTTACCACCTCGCTGGAATTTGAGAACAGTTTTGTTTTTATTGTGTTTCTTTTCACAAGTACTGTGTTATGCCAGATGATAAAAAATGATCATTAAAGTTGTTGTTAAGTGCCCCCATGAGCAACAGATCTGAACTCACCCCTGCTCTGCACCGTCCTTGTCATCCAACATGTTGTTTAGTCTATAGCTGCAGACACTGAATCAGTCCATCTCAGTGAGGGTATTCCTCTCTTTCCAAGCCTTCTTTTTTTAAAAAAAATTTTTTTTATTAATTTTAATGAACATTTACAGAGATTTTGGATTTTCATTCATTCATTCATTGTTACACTTTTTTTCTTTACTCCCTGCCCCCCAGTTCGCTCCTCTCTTTGAAAAGCAAAAGATAAACTTCTTCGCCTTCTTAACCCTCTCAGCCAGCTGCCTCCAAGGGTAGATGAGTGAGCAGAGTGGCTCCCATCTCTCTATCTCCTTGTCTCAGTCTCATTCTCTCTCTCCCCCCCCTTTTCTGTCTCGATTCCTCTGAGCTCCATGCATATTTCATTATAATGACAAGGACTTCTCCAAAGTACTAAAGAGTAAGGATGCCATTTTAAAGATTAAGGTGCACCTGATCCAAGCCATGGGATTTTCGGTTGCTTCATATGCATCTGAGAGTTGGACAACAAATGCAGAAGATCAAAGGAGGAACGGATGACTTTGAACTCTGATGTTGACAGAGTACTGAAGAGCCCATGGACTGCTGGAAAAAATAAGCAAGTCTGTCTTGAAGGAAGAACAACCGGAGTGTTCCTGAGAGACTAAGTTGATGAAACTCCATTTCACACTCTTCGGGCATATTTTCAGGAGAAACAGCCTTTGGAGAGAGACAGCATACTGAGAAAGGTCAGTGAGGGCGAGGAAAGCCCTCCGTGAGATGGACTGACAGTCACTACACAGTGAGCTTGAGCAGGACAGGCAAGGCTCAGACCTGCCTTCACGGGACTGCAATGGGTCAGTCAACTCAAAGGCACCTAACAACATCTCTCTGTGGATCTTTGTCTCTCTGCTTCTCTTTCTGTATCTGATTCTCTGCCACTCTACTTTCCTATGCCTGTCTTTCTCTCTGTCTTCCTGTTTCTTTGTCTCTCTCTGTGCTTACCTGTGTGTGTGTCCATCTGTGTCTCGACCTCTCTTGCCATCTCTTTCTGTGTCTCTCTCTACCTCTGTCTTTGCTTCTCTCTGTCTTTGCAAATCTCTGTCTTCTTTCTCTGTTTCTGTCTATATCTGCCTCCATCCCTCTCCTGTTTCTCTGCGTCTGTGTCTGTCTGGGCCTCAGTTGAGAACAAGGTGGTACAGGGCAAGAGCTCTCTTCTTGGACCAGAATTCATTAGCCTTGACTTCTCCCTCCCTGGCTCATCAGCCAAAGCTGGAGTCTTCCTGCTGCCTTTTCCTTCATGTGTAAAGTGGGAGTGTGATCAGAGCCCACAGGTGTCAGAAACGTTCTCTCTGCACTGACTCATTTACTCTTCTGTATTCTTGCTGCCTCTTCTGTCCCGGGGGATGGCTCGCTCCAGGTCTGCAGCAGACATGCCACTCTGAAGGCTGAGTACTAGGTGGTAGAATGCCACGGTGCTGGTGGGGTGGGCTCCTTCTTCACTGGGAACTGTCTGGGGGCTTCTTGTCTTATGCTACTAGCTGGGTGCTTATGTGCTTTCTGCACCTTGTGAAGAACTTGCCCTGGAAGTGGGGAGACAATAGAACCAGGGCCCCCTTGATGCCCCGGCCCTTCCCAGCAGTGCCATGCTGGGAAAGGAACACCGCCGTCCCTTCAGGAAGCTCACTGGTCTCTGTCTCAACTTCGGGTGCTGGTGGCGAGCCTGGGAATCAGCTTCAATAATAAGAATTGCTTTAGCATTCTAGAAGTTTCTTCCAAATGCCTGTTCTCAGGTGATTTTCAGAAGTGGCCTTCTCTGCTCTGTTTTGGGAGTCTTGCCCCCAGGTCCAGACAGAATGTAAAAGACACACGTGTTTGAGCCGTGGCTTCTCACTAGGGCTCTCAAGCCTTCAGCTTGCTTACTTCCTTCCCTCCTGGAGGCTTGAGAGAAGGGGCCTTTTCTGTCCCAGCCTCGGCATGGACATTAGTGCTCATTTGCCGTCACTTTTGGCCCTCCCCTCTGCCACGGGGCTCTGAAGGACAGGCCTGGACAAAAGCCGTGCTTGCGAGCCCTCGCCTTGGGATTATTAAGTGCTCATTAAGCACCCCCGGATGCAAAGGCATCTCCAACATGTTTGTTTCTCAATTTTCCACACTTTCCTTATCCACCCCCACCCCGACCCCCCTCCTGCCGGAGCTGAGGCAGATCGAAAAATGAACTCAGCCCTGAGCCTGAGTCAGACGACGCCCCTCCCTGACTGCCAGGTTCCTCTTGCCCCTTCCTCTCTCTGCTCTTATCAATCAGATAAAGCTCTTCTTTTTAACCCCTGCTCACAGATCTGCCCTTCTGCTCTATTCCTCACTGCCTGCTGGGGAGGGAATAAAATGTGTGTCCATGCCTGATGACCAGCTGAGCTGCAGGAGATCAAGAAACTGCTTAGGGAAAGGGGTGTGTGTGTGTGTGTGTGTGTGGGGGGGCTGCCCGCTGGTGCCCAGCAAGCCCCCCAGCCCCCTGCCCTCTGGTCACCGTGAGGACCCCTTGACATTGGACTCTCCATCTGGATCCTTCTAGAACAAGCAGGTACCCCAAGGCCCCCCACCCTGCACTCTGCTGACTGCACCCCCCCGGGTCTTGCATGAGCAGAAATCAGCTCTGTTGTTTGCTTTCTGTTCCTGCTGTCTTTTTTTTTTTTTTTGTGGACAACAACCTCACATAACCTCCAAAGTTACTCATGAATTTACCAAAACTCTTTATGAAACTCTCTGAACCTCTGGGGGGGGGGGGGGGCGGGTTAAAAACCAAGCCTGGCGAATGAATTCCCTCCCTGGAGAGGCAGCTCGCCTGCCTGTGGGCTGAGCTGTCTCTTTCAAGCATCAAGAGAGCCCCCTAGCGCCAGTGGCGAGGGCCTGCGAACAGCTCTGCTCCCCAGCCTCAGGGTGCTCTGCAGACCCTGGTCGGAAGGCGCCCTGGCACCTGCACCTCCAAGGGGAGGGACCCTTGCCTGGTACCCTCAGGGGACCTGCAGCAAACCCAGAGGGACCCCTGGGCGTGGATTTATCGTCTGTGACTAGGAAGCCAGGGGGCTGGAGGTTCAGGGAGGAAGATGAAAATTGAGTCAAGGATCCTGAGCTCTTTGACACAGGCTGGAGCCTTGGGGAGAAGTGGCCGGGGTCACTGGTCAGCGTGCAGGGACCAGGCACAGCGCATGTCTCAAGTTTGCACGCTGCTGCGTGCTGTGTGTACAGGGATTGAAAGCAGGCACCTGGCTGAGGGCTGGGGGGAGGGGCAGAGAGGAAAAGGGAGGGGGAGAAAGAGCGAGAGTAGCTGGGAGCGATGAAGCAGCAGCCAGCCTCCCGCTGCACAGCGCCTGTTCCTGCAGGGCTTCTAGCCCTTTCTATTGGCAAGCAGGTGAGATGTTTTTAACTGCTCCCACATGGAGACATACTGACTTTTGCAGAACCGGCCACGCTTTTACCAAGCACATGTGAAATATGACACAGCAAGTGTTCCCACGGAGAGGTATGTGCCAGGGATGAGGGCACAGCAACCTGTTTAGCTGGGACTGTGTGGTGCAGTGGTTTGGGACATTCTGAACCCAAACCACCCAGGTTTCAGACTGAGCTGCCATCCCTGGTCTTGTGATGTCAGAGCTGGTGTGTCTGGTTTCTCCATTTGCAAGATGGGGTGATTATAGGGGTACCCATTTTGTAGAGCTGTTGAGATGCCGTTTGTACATCACACCTAGATAGAAAATCGATCAGAAGGCCCTGTACCACGAAAATCCTGTCTTCTGAGTGGGGAGAATGCCCACTCAAGGTTGAAAATTGATTTCTGGAAAGAAGTCAGAACCCAGACTGTTTAGTGGAAAGCTCTCCATGGAGCTGATGAGCTCATTGGAACCAAGCTGTTGATCTTCAAGTTGATGGTTCAAACCCACCCACTGGCAAGTTCTGTAAAGATGGCAGCCAACAGAACCTTCTGGAGCTCAGACCTCTGCAGCACACGGGGTCGTCATGAGTCAGAAGCAGTGGTGTTGGGTTTGGTTATTTAGTTAATGAATTCTTATGGAGTAGATTCTCTCT
>NW_006399943.1:1813422-1849357 GCF_000299155.1 Elephantulus edwardii
CACACGTGTACACACAGCATTTAGGTCCAAATGTCATCACCTGCCTTCCCAGCGGAGGGGAGGACATGGAGGAACAGAGCGGAAGAAGAGGGGGTTTTGCCATGGCCGCCATCAGCCCCACACTCGAGCCGTTTGGTCCAAAGGCTGAGCTCTGCCTGGTCCCAGTTTTGGGGTGATGGATGAGGAAGCAAGTCCTCCCCTCTTGTCCTGGTAAACAGATCAGTAGGGACCTGCCTTTGATGAAGGCAAACCAGCAGGGTCTCAGGGGCCACTGGCTGTGTGCCATCACGTGAGCAGCTGTGGAAAGATCTGCTGCCCTTGTGCCTGGAGGCTCTACTCGTTCCCCCAGTAAGGCGTCTCTGCTCACCTCAGCTTTGCCCACCCCAAGCGCTATGAGGGGCTTCCAGGCTCACCAGGTATTGTCACCTGCATCTGGGGGACAGGTCCAAGCTGGTTTTTTCTGTGTCCCTGGAACCCACCACTCTTCTGTGGTTGGAAGAAGGAGCCTCCTGGAGGAACTCCTCTCCTTCCCAGCATAGAGTCCTCTCTGATGACTCATCTTCCGGCTTTAACAATGTCGACATGTCTTGCCATGCAGTCTACTGACACCATGGCTGGCCCCATTCGGTCATTAGCCACTCAACAGCTCTAGTTGCATAGACTCAGCACTGGACAATGTGTCTTAAAGGGCAAGACAAGGGCATTGCCTTGAGTCTCCACTGTCTCCTAAATCACAGAGCCTTTAATGCTCCCTCAACTTTAGCAGAGAAAACCAACCACAGATGTCCCACCTTCAGTGGCCCCCGAGGAAAGTGACAGTGGAGAGAGCTGAGAACCAGAGATGCATTTATCTCCATTCAAATGAATTAAGTAGAATATAGTATTGATTTTTTCAAAATTCACAAAACAGTTCAAAAGAAATTGGTTTCGCATGTTTTAATATGAAAGCAATTATTTTCCTATTTAAAGTGCTTCCTGAACCTGTAGATTCTCTTTCCATGTCCACTCTGTGGTGCCAACTCCTGTAGGCGACTGGGGGCAACCCTTTGTTTTTCACCATATTAGTCTTCATCCGCTTACCTTGAAAATGCTGTGTTGTGTTGTGCTTAATTGCAATTCACTTTGATTCATTTACATAACATTCCATTACAAATTCAATGTGAGCCAAATAGATAAGGTTTTGAAAATGTGGACCTTTTACCATTATGAAACATTTTGATAAAAGATTCTCTAGAAGAATCCTAATGAGATGGGGGGCAGGGGAGGACGCAGAACAGAATTTCAGATTCTCATGGAATCCAGACTTTCTGGAACTGTGGGGTCTGGATGAACCCCTGAAAACTACTGCCCCAAGATAACCTTTAAATGTTACACAAAAATAGCCCCTGAAGTCTTCTTAAAATCAGACAGTAGCTGCAGCCCAAAGGGCAAACATCTCTGAAATCAGAGAGTAGATCAAAGGCCAAACATCGCTAGCAGTTCAAATCCACTGGAAAGCATGTGGGACAAAGATAGGGGTAATCTTCTCACCCTCTCACATTAAACTTTATATCCTTGGAATCATCAAGAAGACAAAGATTCTCACCATTGGGCCAGCTGACAGGACCATGATGGATGGAGGAGAATGAGGCTGTTAACAATTTGCTTGGATCCACAATCAACACTTTTGGCACCAGCAGTCAGGAAATAAAAAGATGAATTGCATTAAGTAAATCTGCTGTCAGGGACCTTTCCAGAATACTGAGAAGCAACGATATCAGTCTAGAGACTAAGGTGCGCCTGATCCAGTCCACGGTCTTCACAATTACTTACTACGCATCAGAGAGCTGGATAATGACTAAGGATGATAGAAGAAATTATGCTTTTGAGTTGTGGTGCTGGAGAAGAGTCTTGAATATACGGTGGACTGCCAAAAAAACCCCAAATAGGTCTGTCTTGAACAGGGTGAAACCAAGATTCTCCTTGGAGGCCAGGATTTTGAAGCTGCATCTCACATGCTTTGGGCATGTGGCCAGGAGGGACAAGTCCTTGTAAGAAAGACATCATGCTCAGAAGGGTGGAGTGACAGGGCCAGTGCAGGAGAGGAAGACCCTGGATGAGTTATATAGTAACTAGGGCAATTGGTGTAGGTGTATCGGAGTCATTGAGACTAGCTCAGGACGGGGCAGGCTTCAGAGCTGTTGTACATATGGTTGCTATGAGTCACGGGGGCCTTGATGGAACCTAACAACAGAAACAACAACAGGCAACCTGAAAGCAGGTGCTCACAAGCACAGATGGGCTGCTTAGGGGCTGCAAGCTTACTCTAATGTGGGAGATTTGATGCAGAAAAGGAGGAAGATGCCACTGTTTGAAAAATATGACCAATATCATTAAAATTGTACATAGAGAAAGGAGAAAGTGTTAATGTTTGTATGTTATGCTGTGTATATTCTCATCATCAACAACAACGACATAATACAACTTATGCATTATGCTGGAGAGGGGAGGCAAGCAAGCCTTTTAAATCATCCTGTATTAAAGGTACATGGAACCCATGTCCCTGGGGTCACTCTGGAAGGCCCAGGATGGAGACAGCAGCTCTCCCACCTCTTGTCTGTTCTCTAGCCTTTGAGCATCTTGTCATGGCTTTTCCACAGCTGGTTTAACCACGTGGGCTCCATCTCTAGCAGCTCTCCGTTCCCAAGGCTGCTGAGCGCCCAGGGCATATTTCTTCTTGCCTCTCCATAAATTGGAGAGTCACTAGGTAGTCATCTGTGTAGTTAGATAAGGAAGAAAATGAAGATTTTTCTATTATTTTGCTCAGAAGAATGAGAAACTAGATGAATCAATGTCTGTTGGAAAGGTCTCCTTATAGAAAAGACTGGCCTTTTTCATCAAAGTCGTGATTTGTGTCTCATGTACAAACACGCTAGGTAGTTTCCGGGAGCTGGATGCAAACAAACAAAATTTGAATTTGAAGTCTGTCATTACATGACATTCCGTCAATCTCCGATCTGGGGAGGATGGTAATGAGGCCAAAGGTATCTGCTCCTGGGAACAATGTTGTTGTTAGGTGCTGTGGAGTCTATTCCAAAGTGACCTTGTACTCAACAGAACAAAACTGACCAGTTCCATGTCGTCCTCACAGTCGTGCCTCCTCCCACACATGCAGCTTCTGTGTCTGTCCGTCTTCTTTTTTCTGTGTCTTCCTATTTTTTCACTGGCCTCTACTTTTCCAAGTATATCTTTCTCCACAGACTGGTCCCTCCAGATAACATCCCTGAAGTATGTGAGATGAAGTCTTACTGTTTTGACTTTTAAGGAACACTCAGCTGCATTTTTTCCAAGACAGATGTATTTGTTATCTTGGCAGCCTGTGCTATATTCAATATTCTTTACCAGTACTACAATTAAACAACAATTATTGTCTGCTGGTCCTTATTCATTATCCAGTTTTCACGTGAATGACCATGGCTTAAGTCAGATGTACCTTAGTCTTCAAAGTGACATCTTTGCTCTCTAGTACTTTAAAAAAGAGGTTCTTGAAAGTAGATCTTCCCAGTGCAGTATATTGTTTGATTTCTTGACTGACAATTGCTTCTGTGGTTGTTCTTTGTGGATTAGGTAAAACGATAGCCTTGCCAACTTTAACCCAAAGAGACAAGTGTAATCTCTCTATGGGTTGGCATAGATGGGTCAGAGGTTTTGGTTGCCAGGTACAAAAAGCTAAAAAACTGGTAAAAGGTCCAACCAGGCCCTTGTTGGCAATGAAAAGCCTAGGGATGGGACAGGGCAGGGGTGATGTAAGGACCCAGGTGACACTGCCAAACCCTTCTTTCTCCCTCTTGGTATCAAAGCCTTGACCTTCCATAGGAGAAAGACCCAGAAGACTGCATGCACCACACTTACTGTTGCAGCTAGGGGTCAGGGCCAAATTCAACTCCTAGTGACTCTATGTGACCGAGTAAAACTGGCCCGCAGGGTTTTCCAAGGTGGTGGTTCAAAGCCAGCAGTCACTCAGGAGAAACAGGCATCTGTCTGCTTCCTCTAGTAGTGTTGAGAACCCCCTGGAGCAGCCCTGCGTCCCAGACGTTTGTCCCGCATCAGCTCATGTAGCAGCAGAAGGTTTGCGTCAACTTTCCAGGAGCCAATTGACAGATCTTTCTGCTGTAGAGCCATAGGGTAGCTTTGAACCTTTAACTGAGCCGTTCAGCACTTACTCATTGTGTTACCAGGTAAAGATGAGAATCAAGAAAGAAATCCCCGCCGAGCAGTTAACCTGGCAGCCCATGGGGTGCATGAGTCGGAGTCCATTCAATGGCCGTGAGTTGTGTTTGCTTTCTCTTCAAAAATCATGTTTCCCCAATAAACACAAAGCTGTTTCTTACTTTCTTTCAAAACATTAAGATCAAGGAAGCTTGAGGGGGTACAACCGCAGAGATAACATGTGAAGCAATAACGGAAGCAGGTACACTTCCAGCTCCAATATTGAATCTGTGAATCTGGTTGCATATAAACATATAAATCACACCTGACAAGAAATCTTAGTTTTGTGGCATTTTGTTTGCTGCTCACGTCCCACGAAGCGGGGAGTTCAGACGTTTGTCTGAAGCTGGAGCTCACGTCTCGGATCTCTGCGTCTTCGTCATCACTCTTCCTCATCTGCTCGATCACCCAGCCTTTGGGGCCTCCCAGGACCCACACTTTCACTCTGCCCCCATCTCGTGGAACGTCAGAGCTTTCAGACCCTGGACGTGACACCACCGTGTCCGTGACCCACCACCCTGCAGGTCCCTCCACCCAGCGTTAGGTCCATGGCTTTAATAATTGTTCTGTCGGTGCTGACCTGTCGCTGCAGGTCTTGACTGCTGTTTAAGGTCGTTTTCAGGAGACCTGATTGCAGCAACACTCCCCGCAGCACAACCTTTAGAAGGAGCCCTGCTGGAGCAACAGTTCAAAGCTCAGCTTTTAACGTTGGTGCTTTGAATCCTCCTGCTGCGCTGGAACCAAGATCTGGCGATCTGCTTCAGTAAGAATTGCTGTTGATTTTCAGTGCGACCGGCACAGCCAACTCAACGCTGATCCGCCCGTGAGTTTTCAGAGGCCGTAAAGTGAGCAGGAGGAGAACGCTCACCTTTCTTCCACAGAGCAGCTGGTGGTTTTGAACAGCCTGCCTTTGAGATGACGGTGCAACTTCTTACCACTTGGCCACCAGAGTCCCTGCTCTTCTGGCAGTGTGTGGTATATTCCACATTCTCTGTCCACAAAATAATTCCAAGCTACCGATTCCTCTTGGATCTCCCTTATCCACTACTCAACGTTCCCGTTCATATGTTGTTGTTGTTGTTGTTGTTGTTGTTAAGTGCCGTCGAGTCGCAGGTGACTCATAGCGACCCTATGAAGGAGAGTCCTCGACGCTTGGTTGCCTTTCATCCTCTCTCCAGGTTCACAGGGTTTCCAGAGGCAAGCTATTATGGAAGTGGATGCCACTCCTCCTTCCACGCTTGTTTAATTGGGGAGCTCCACCCCACTCTCAGTCCACATTGGGTAGCCAACCATCAACGCATTTGACACATCCTTGTCACAGGGTTCGGCCTCACAGCAACCACAAGTGACCCCTGGATGGCAACTTGTACACCAGGGCTATGCGACCTAGAGGAATGTCTGAACAAAAACAATGAAAGACTGGCCTGAGGGCCGCAAACTAAAAGTCACCCACCTTTGTCTTGGTCACATCGTTTTCTCTTCACTGGACCAGCTGATCTCTCTCTCTCTCTCTCTCTCTCTCTGTTGATGTTATTGTTAAGTGCAGTCAAGTTGTAGGCGACTCATAGTGACCCTATGAAGGAGACTCCTCGACGCTTGGGTGCCTTTCATCCTCTCCAAGTTCATAGGGTTTCCAGAGGCAAGCTGTTATGGAAGGGGATGCCACTCCTTCTTCCACCATTCATATGAGGTGATTTTAAAAGAATGACTTGTGTCGAGTGCACTTTAATCCTCAGAGGAATATCTTTGCTCTTTAACTTCTTTTTAATTTTTTTTCCCCAATACTGGGAACTTTATTTTTTTTTAATTGCAATTTTCATGAAAGTTTATCAAGAACTTGGATTTCCATTCATTCATTGTTGCACATTTTCCTCCCTGCCCTCCCCCCTCACCCTAGTTCACTTTTTTCTTTGGGGGAAAAAAGCTCTTTCATTGTTATACAGTACCCCCGCCTCAGACCACTTTACTATGCAGCTCTTATTCTGGACTCCTGTCATGCCAATAATACCTAATCATATATTCCTTTTATACAGTTCTCTCCATCATCTGTTTTGATGCTGTGTACATTATTTAGCCCCTCTTTTCTTAGTTTCCCCCAATCTTCATATCAGTCCTGTTTTATAACAGTGGCACTATGTAGTATTTATCCTTTTGTGGCTGAGATATTTCATTCAGCATAACGTCCTCCAGGGTCACCCATTTTGTATAATATTTCATGAGTTCTCTGTTTTTCAGGTCTGCATAATATTCCATTGTGTGACTATACCACAGCTTCTCTACCCATTCGTTTGTTGATGGGCACTTGGTTGTTTCCAACTCTTTGCTATTGTGAACAAAGCCACAATAAACATGGATATGCATATATCTGCTTGGGTAGCAGTTATGGTTTCCTTAGGGTATAATCCCAGTAGTGAAATTTCTGGGTCAAATGGTATTTCTATTTTCAATTTTTTGAGAAAGCACCATACTGCCTTCCATAGTGGTTGCACCATTTTATACTCCCGCCAATACACTCCAGTGAATAAGGGTTCCAGTTTCTCCACAACCTCACCAGCATTTATCGTTTGTTGCCCTGTTGAATTTTGCTATTCTTACTGGAGTGAGATGATATCTCATAGTTGTTTTCTCTCTTTGAGCTAGGGATTTTGAACATTTCTTCTGTGTTTGTTGGCCATCTGAATGTCTTCTTTGGTGAAGTAGCTGTTCATAGCCTATGCCCATTTTGCAATTAGGTTATTTACATTTATCTTGGTGTGGTGCTCGAGAATTCTATAAATTCTAGATCTAAGTCCCTTATCAGACATGTGGTGGTTTCATTGTCCTTTGTTTCAAGAAACTTTTTTATTTCATATTTTATTTCTTCTAGTACCCTCTCATGTTCAAGCAAGGTGTTGTT
The DNA here is from genome assembly GCF_000299155.1 of Elephantulus edwardii. Classification (NCBI taxonomy): domain Eukaryota; kingdom Metazoa; phylum Chordata; class Mammalia; order Macroscelidea; family Macroscelididae; genus Elephantulus; species Elephantulus edwardii. The sequence continues at coordinate 1,820,567 of NW_006399943.1, forward strand.
CAGCTTCCAATGTATGATTTTTTCCCTTCTTAATTCTCTTGTTATTAATTTCTAATTTTGTAGCATTGTGGTCTGAGAAGATGCTTTGCATTATTTCTACATTTTAAAAATTTATTGATGTTTGCTTTGTGACCTAAAATGGGATCTGTTTTGGAGAACATTCCATGCACATTGGAGAAGAAGGTATATTGTGCTTTTGGGGGGGGGTGCATTAGCCTATATATGTACCTATGAGATCAAGTTGGTTTATTGTGTGGTTTAATTTTCAGCATCTTTGTTGAATTTCTTTCTGGAAGTTCTATCTTTTTTTGAGAGTGTTGTATTGAAGTTTCCAACTACTATACTAGTGTTGTCTGTTTCACTTTTAAATTTTGATAATGTTTGTTTTATATATTTTGCAGATCTTTAATTTGGTGCATAGCTTTTTTACATTTTAAAGAGGTACTTCCCACCAAATTTGTTCAATGCAATGCATCAGTGCATTTCTTCACTAATTCCTCCATGAGCCTTGTGGATCCAATTAAAATGAAATCCTTGGGGTTCCTCCGCCCCATTTATCATGATGTTGTTTATTGGCCAAAATAACCTTGTCTGTGAACATGCTTGTTTTCTTGATGTTAAAGTGTAATCCATACTGAAGGCTTGGGCTTCCTCAGTAAGTTCTTCAAGTTCTCTTCATTTGCAGCAAGCAGAGATGTGCCATCTGCATATTGTAGGTTGTTAATGAGGATTCCTCAAATTCTGATGCCTCTCTTTTTTCATATACTGCAGTTTCTGGGGTTATTTGCTCTGCATTTGGATAAATATAGTGAAAGAATAACACTCTAACGTGTGCGTTTCTTGATTTTAAACTGCTCAGTATCCCTTTATTCTGTTTTAAAGACTATCTCTTAGTCTATGTACAGGTTGTGCCTGAGCACAGTTAAGTATGCTGGAAGTCTTGTTCTTCACGATGTTATTAATAATGTATCATCTGCACAATTGCTCTTGCATATCTGTAAAGATTACAGCCAGGACCACCTTAAAACAGCTCTGCTCTGCCCTCCACTATGATGTGTTGACATTGAATCAAAAGCAATGAGCTTGTGTTCCAGGCTTTGGTTCTGCTGGATTTGACTGTGACATTATGAATGTAACATGACAATCAGCTAGACATGGAGAAGGAGCGCTTTCCTTGTTTCTATGTAAGTGGCAGTAGGAAGGGAAAAAAAAAATCAAACTTCTAAATGATGATCCAATCTTTCAGGGGTCATTGAAGCACCTCTGTGTTCCCACGCATTGTTTAAAATAGTCCTTTCCTTTAACCTTCTTTATTATGAACATCTTTCTTCTCAAACTTCAGTTATGTTAATCATTAGTCCACATTACAATTTGCTTTAATGCCACATCTTACTGAGGGGGGTTGCAGTGAGGATAACTTAGCTCATGTCAGTGGGTCCTTTGTGGTGGTCCAGTCTCTCTTGAGTCGTCCTCTTTGACCTTTTTAATAGTGAGCTGAGTGCTGCTAGGACATCACAGCAAAGGTGAGAAAGTAGGCAGAGAAAAGTGAAATGATCGGCGGGGGTAATGCAACAATCAAGTGTCACAAATGTGGCCAGTCTGGCCAGAGTCCAGGAGGCCAGGTTACTAACTTGTGCTTCTAACTAGTACGCACAGCACTGTGCTTGAAACGAAGACTATGAAAGAGGTTTAATTATTACAGAATGTGTGTGTGCCAATCATCACAGGGAGCTCTGGCAGCATAGTCTGGGGTGGAGGGAGGTCGCACTGCTAATCTAGAGGTGACCGGTTTGAATTAACCAGCAGCTCCGAGGAGTAAAGATAGGAAACCTCCTCCCATGCCGTCTACAGCCTCCAAAAACCTTCTGCAAGGTCAGCTAGGGATCTGCTCCAACTTGATGGCCAGGAGTCTGAAGTTTGTGAGTTTTGAATTATCATGAATAAAAGTTATGTGGAGGTAAAGTGCCTTTGAGTTGACTTGAACTCATGGCAACTCTCCGTGACAGGGTTGACCTGCCCTGTGGGTCTACACGGCTGTTTAGGGAGCAGCTCACCAGGTCTTTTCTCCTCCAGTCACTGGGAAGGGGAGAACTGTTCACATTTCACACAGCAGCTAAGTGCTAAACCATTTATGCCGCTGGCTTCTCTATCTCCCTTGCTCTCTATCTAGATACAAACTACAAAAACGTCAAACACTCACTGTTGCTGATGTGGAACCAACTCACAGCTGCTCCCCTAGTAGATTTTCCAAGGCTGTAAATCACACAGGAGGAGACTGTCCAACTTCCTCATCTGGGGTGGCTGGTGGATCCAAACCACCGGCCTTTGGGTTGGCAGTGCAATCCCTTGTCCATGCGCATGTGTTTATACATTCAGTCACACACACTCGCACACACAATGCCGGCTAGTACAATGCATAGCTAGTCATGCAGTTAACTCGAAACCCACCCTAACCTGGGGGTCTGAATCGATCAGCAGCAGTTCAGCGGGACAAAGACCAGAAGTTTCTTCTCCTAAGAGTTCAAGGGCGCAGGCTTTATGAACACCGCCCACCATATCTTTTCCCCACAGAGTGGCTGGTGGATTAGAATTCCCAGCATTTTGGTGACCAGCTGAGTACTTTAACCACTGTGCCACCAGAACTCTTTAAATAACAAACACTTTATATATGTATGTTGTTGTTGTTAGGTGCTGTCGAGTAGCCTGTGACTCATAGCGACCCTATGTACAACAGTCCTAAACTCTGCTCTGTCCTGTGCCAATCACACTGTCTCCAACACACCCACCTCCATTACCCCAGTCACTGATCAATCCACCTCATAGAGGGCCTTCCCCTTCTGCACCGTCCCTCCACCCTCCCTAGCATGACGTCTCTCTCCAAGGACTGGTCCCTCCTTACAACGTGTCCAAAGTATGTCAGATGAAGCTTCGGAATCCTTGCCTCCGAGAAGAAGCCTGGCTTCACCCTCTCTCGGATGGATCTGATTGCTCTCATGGCAAACCACAGAACATTCAATACTCTTCTCTAGCACCACAGCTCAAAGGCATCAACTATCCTTCTATCATTCCTAGTCATTGTCCAGCTCTCTGATGCATAGCAAGTAATGACAAAGACCGTGGCCTGTATCAGGTGCAGCATAGTCTCCAGACTGACATCGTTGCTCCTCAGTACCTTGGAGCGGTCTCTGACAGCTGACTTTCCCAATGCAATTCATCTTTTTCCTTTCCTGGCTGCTGGTACCAAGAGTGTTGATTGTGGAGGCAAGCAAACTGAAGCTGTCAACAATCTCAGTCTCTTCCCCATCCACCCTGATGCTGCCAGTCGGCCTAGTACATGTGTGTATATACGTTCTTCCATGACGATCATGACCATGCTGACCTTGAAGTCCTACGAGGCAGTTCCATCCTGTCCGACACTGGTGCTATGAGTCGGAATCAACTTGACGGCAGTGAGTTTGGTTTGAATTGAACACACTCTGGTTCCATACCCCCGTCCAGCGGGTGAAGGCCCCACCACCCTCCCGGTGTCTGTTTCCAGCCTGTTGTTGCCTCCATGTCATTGACAATCCTCCTCTTTTTTGATAATTATCCACATTAACAAGGACAGTGTCCTTCTCCCGGGATTGACCTTTCCTAATAAAATGGAAGGGAACGTTAGTGGCCTAGTAGCGAGAAGTTGCATTGCAACCCCAAGGCACATGGTTTGAATCCACCAGCTGCTCTGGGAAAAAGGATGGACATATCACTGTCCATGTGATTTACTGCCTCTAAAGATCTACGGGAGGGTCAGCCATGGGTTGATCTTGGCTTGATAGCGTAAACCAACAACAAGATTGAGGACTGAGGTGCACCTCACTCAGGCCATGGTCTTTCTCAGTCACTTGCTATGCACTTGTAGCTGGACAAGGAATAAGGATGACAAGAAGAATCGATGCCATGAAACTGTGGAGAAGAGTCGTGAACATCTCATGGACTGCTGAAAGAACGGACAGATCGTCCTGGGGAAGTGCAGATGGAGGGCTCCACAGACGCAAAGGCGGTGAGGCTTCGTCCCACATACTGTGGGCACAAGGTTAGAAAAGGCTATTCCTGTGAGTGGGGCCTCGTGCTTGGAAAGGCAGAGGGTCAGAGAAGAAGGAAAACCCCCAACAAGATAGAAGGACACGGTGAGTGCAGCATTGGGTTCAAGTGTGTCAGAGCCGACAGATGATGTGAGGACACGGGACAGGACAGGGTTCAGACCTGCTGTTCACAGGGTCGCTGTGAGTTGTACTTGACTTGATAGCACCTAACAACAACAACAAGATGCTTAACTGTGACCATTTCTATCATCGCCAAGTGCTTAACTGTGGTACCACCAGGCCTCTTCCTAGTGTTTTCAGTCTAATCTTCATGCAAGCGGATTGCCAGCTCTTCCCCCCCACCCCCCCATAGCCCCTGAGTGAGCTCAAACGACCAACCTTTAACTTAGCAACCTGGGGCTTAACCTTTGCACCACCGAGCTACCTGGAAGTAGGCGTGATCAGAAAATGCCCCGCCATTGAGTTGATTCTCAGTCATCCCCTCTGGCGGCCGAGTGGTACGAGGCCATGCTGCAATCTCAAAAGCACGCGACTGGAAGCTACAGGCTGCTGCACTGGAGAAAGATGGGCAGTCTCCTCCTGTGTGAGTTACTGGTCGGCTGCGAGTCGGTCCCAACTCCACGGCACACAACAATGATGCTATGTTGTTGTTTACTGTTGAGTTGAACCGACCCAGAACAGACCCTCCTGTGGGTTTTTATAGTCAGTAAAATGCATGGGAGGAGAGTGTCCATCTTTCTCCCATGGAGCAAAGAGTGGATCTGAACCAGCAGCCTTTGAGGTGGCTGTGCAACTCATTCTCCTTACCAGTAGGCCACCAGAGCTCCAGCGTGTGTATGTGTGTGTGTGTGAGATAGATAAATAGATAGGAGAGAGAGAGACAGAGGCCAAGGCTGTAAACCTTTACCACAAGGGACTGCGCCATCTTTCCCCTGAAGACTTGGATTACACCACCCCTCTCCTTCTTAGTCCAGCTCTTCCCCTGCTACGTCACTAGGACTCTTGGAGGAGACTGAGGTTGGATAACACATAGATCCCTAAGCTTTTCTGAAGACCAGGCATAGTTCCTAGAGACAGACCAGAAACAAGCATGCTTCTGGAGACCTGGGTCTGGAACTGACGTAGCATCATCACTTCTAGTACATTCTCCTAGACTGCAGGAGGCACAGGACGGGCCTGTCCTGATGGCAGATGTTGAAAGTCACTTTGTAGAGTGTGACTTCACCTTGAGGGGTGAAGTGCCCAGGTCTTTTCAGGGATTTTAATAATAATAATAATAATAAAATTGAGGGCGCTCTGGTGGCCTAGTGGCAAGACACTGCACTGCAATCCCAGAGGTACTCGGTTCAAATCCACCAGATGCTCTGCTGGAGAAGGAGGGGGCAATCTCCTCCTGTACCAGTCAGATCTGATTTGATGGTACACGTAAAAATAATACGATAAAAAAAAATAAATCACCCAACCACACCTTCTCCTTATGGCATATGCCACAGTTTGGAACCTATTACCAGAAATTTTTAATAGCTAATTAGTTTTGTTTTTAAAATGTAACAAGAAGGCTGGTGCAGATAGAGAAATGACAGCATTTGTGCAGCTGTTCGCACACCTCCCTGAGACCCAGGGTCTTCCCAGCCCTCTGTTCCTTCTCCACGTCTCTTGGGTGCTCCGTGCCTTCTCTGTGTCTTGAGAACCCACCCTGCCCACTGTCCCGATCTTGTGACACAAGGTTGAGTGTAATTGAGTCTACTAAACTCATAACTGTACTATGAACAACAGATTGGGACCCTGCTCTATCCTGCACCTGTGGTTTTAAGGCCCACAAACCTTTGTCAAGGGCCAAGCTTTATTCATGTCACTGGCCCAGCCTTGCCACTGCATCATGAAAACAGTTGTGGGTAGCAAACAGCTTCATACTCCTATGTTCCGATAATGTTTTATAAAAATGCAAAACTAGAACAGGGGGCTCTGGGAAGAAATGGGAAGTGTACTGACACTTGTGGGGAATGCAGCCACAGTCCTGGAATGCTGGGGGTCACACTGTCCAGAGAGAAGCTAGTATACTCTGTAGACTGCCATCGAAGGGGCAGTTATACTAAAACAACAAAAAAGGAAAGAAAAGGGGAAAACAAACAAAAACACCAAAAAAAAAAAAAAACAGGGAGAGGGCCAGATTTCCTCTGCTGGCATTAGTTGTTGACCCCTATTCCAGATAACATACAGATGTCAGAAAGTTTTTGAGGCACACTGATTGACACCGTGATTGCAAGAGGCTGGAGCAGAGTAGTGGCCGTGAGGCTGGGGAGGACCAGGCAGTGTACACAGGGTCACTGTGATGGGGACTTGGCAACACCTGACTACAACTCTAATACTTGGTCGGCAATTGGCACAAAACTCAAACCCTCATCCACAGTTATCGAGCCCATTTTGACTCCTGCAGAACAGAATAGAACTGCCTCATCGTGTTGTCAAGGCTGTGCCCGTCCCCGTCTTTCTCTTGTGGAGTGGGTTTGAAATTCTGGCCCTTTGGCTTGCCGTCAAATTCTTTAGGGTGAAAAAAAAAATCTAAGCAACTTGTGTGGGGATGATAGGCAAAATTTAGGAAATAGATGATGGCCCAAATTTAGGAGATAGACTAAACGTTTCATTTCTTTTTTTTTTTTTTTATTTTTGTGCATGTACCGTCAAATCATATCTGACTGGTACAGGAGGATATTGCGCCTCCTTCTCCGGCAGAGCATCTGGTGGATTCGAACCGTGTTCCTCTGGGAGTGCAGTGCAGCTTCTTGCCACTAGGCCACCAGAGCTCCCCTTAAACGTTTCATTTCTTACTCTCTAATTTTTCTCATCACCATGGTATAAGTACCATAATATTTTGACTTAATCTCATCAAGACTGAAAATGACAGTGGATTAAAAACTTTAAGATATATTGTTTTCTCTCACACATAACTTTGGGTGCAAGTTGTCCGGGTCTAAGACGATAACTCCATGGTGTATTGGAGACCCAGGTTCCTTCTATCTTGTTGCTCTGTGGTCCAGGATAGATGCTGCAGCTCCTGATAAAAAAAGAGAAGAGAAAAAAACAAAAACAAACAAACAAAAAAACAAAGACATAAAAAAAGAGAGAGAAGAGGAAGGAGAGCGTATCCATCTTTCCTTTAAAGTCATACCCTACTAATTGTATTTATTACTTCTGCTTGTGTCTGCTTGGCCAGAAGTTAGTTATTAGGTCATTTTTAGCTACAAGGAAAACTGGGCCACACTTTTAGCTGGGCAGCTGAAAAAGAACAGTTTTTATTAAAAGAAAAATGATCAGAAATAGGGTAGCAACTCATATATTCTGTCAAAGTAGGCTAGAACACAGAACAGGATGAACGTAGTCCAGAATGTCTTTCCCCATGAGGAAAAATTGTAGTATTTTTGTCTTGGACAAGTATGAGAATTCTTGCTTATCTAGTGGGATTTTCTAGTTCAGAAATTCTTAACTACCTGATCAATGGGCAACATCAGGACAGATGGAAAAAAGAATGAACTTGTCCATGATTCCATGTTACTTGGATCCACAATCAACACCCTCAGAGCTAGCAGTCAGGAGACATATTGCACTGGGAAATATGCAGTCAGGGACCTCTCTAAATTATTGGGGAGCAATGATGTCAGTTTTAGGACTAAGGTACACCTTATTCAGGCCATGGTCTTTTCAGTCACTAGCTATGCATCTGAAAGCTGGATAATGAATAAAGCTGACAAAAGAATTGATGCCTGTGAGTTGTGGGATTGGAGAAGAGCACCGACTCTTCCAAGGAGAAGAACACTGACTCGTCCAAGGAGGAGAGCACTGACTCTTCCAAGGAGAAGAACACTGACTCTTCCAAGGAGAAGAACACTGACTCTTCCAAGGACTACCAAAAGTACAAACAAATGTGTCTTGGAGGAATTGCAGCCAGGTGCTCCTTGAAGGCAAAGATGATAAAGTTCCATCTCATGTTCTTGAGGCATGTTGCTAGGAAAGGCTATTCCTCGGAGAGGGACACCATACTTATGAAGCTAGAGAGGCAGTGAAGGAGAAGAAAACCCTCAAGCAGATGGACTGACCCAGTGACTGCAGCAATGGCTCCCGTGTGTCAGCAAGTGTGAGGCTGGCACGGGACAGGGTTCAGATCTGTTGTTCATGGGTCACTACGGGTCGTACTCCACTTGATGGCACCTAACGGCAACAACAACAATCACTCCTCACTTATCCACATGGATAGATTCCCAAGAGTGGTTATGCAAAAGTCAGCATTATGTGAAAGTAGAAGATGACCTCATCATATTATTACAAAATGGAGAGTGATGAAGTACATAGTAATAGAACTGCCACCTTATTATGTAACAGTCAACTTACAGCCTTGCATAACTGCCAAATGGCATCATCACTTACCTGTCAAATTATACTGCGTAACTGCCAACGCATGGAGCACCCTGGCCCAGCCACGCTGCCACAGAACCGTGACCATCATGGTTCTTTCATGTTGCACCTCGACGTTCATTGCTATCAGATGCACGTTGTTAATGCATTGAATAGTTGGGAAGTAGGACTTGTTCTTTTCTTTCCCCTCCACCACTCTTGTCACCCTTGGGAAGTGCTAGATAGAGAAATGGTTATGAGGAACAGGTGTAATGCTGTGTTCCAGGTACAGTTTTGGTGACAGTGTTTCTCATGATGCCTGAACAGGAATGCTCCTATTTTTTTAAAACTGTGATTTTAACAAAAGTTTACAGAACAAACCAAAACTCTCTAGGAAACAGCAGTATTGTATCAGTTATGGCCCTCATTGGCACAGTAAAAAGTTAAGGGGGAAAAAAATCTCAAATAAAACAGAAATTCTGGCTGAAGAAAAAAAAATTCTTTTGTTTGCTTATTTATCCTTGTGATTCAAATGAATTTACACAGAATATTCCTTTTCCATTTGATCATTCATGCGCATTTTGTTTAGAACATTAATACCCATGAAGTTTCTGCCTTCCCCTGGTAAATCCTGTTCCCATGAACTCTGCCGCACCTCTCTGTGTCTTCCCTTTCTTTGCTGATCTTGTGCTGCCCACCCCCTGCTGCACATTGCCTCTTTCTTTACCCATCTTGATATGCGTTTATTATCCATTTACTAATCAATGTTGTCTTTTTGATATCTTATGGAAGCAAGTGATACCACTTCAAGAGCTTGATAACTAAACACCCATGTCAGTCGTTGACCAATGTGGAGATGTGTCATTCTCTCCTGAGTTCTTGCTCTAATAGAGATTTTTCTTTAAGCCCCCTTCCCAGAACTGTTACAAAACAATGTTCCACACCTGTCCAAGCAATTCCAGGGGCTTGGGGGTGGTTTTCATTCCTGGTACTTCCTCTCTGTCTTTATTCCTCTTCTGTTTCCCATTGAAGAAATCTGACTATATGGTGAGTTGCAGTGATAACAATAGTCAAACACGTAGCTATTATTTACACAAAAAGAGGCCTGAGCCTCCGTCCTAAGTCCGTTGAGAGGACCCTGTTGTTCCTGTACATTTTACCCTCCCCATCACCTCACCCAAGAAGCGCTCATGGATACAGCTATAGTGTGTAGAGAGAAGAGAGACTCCCATCAGAAACTAAGGAGCCCAGGTTGACTTAGAACCTGCAATAGGCTTATTACCCAGCGCAGTGCAGTGAATCACCATAGCGGACGTAGGACCAAAAATCATGACCACCTTTCACCTTTTGGTTCTTCAAATCACCTTCAAATACTCATCATGCAACACATTACAAATTTATATCAGGAGAACTACCCCTTTAAAGGGAAAAAAAATTCTTGATGAATGCAAATTGACATTAAATTGAGTTTTAAGAAAACTATCAGGGTTTTTAAATGTGATTATAATCAGTGAGAACAGTAGAGCGGCAGAAGATCATTATTGATCTCATTCATAGGAATGGGGTGGACAGTGCTCTTGAGAACTAATCAGTAAAGGAGATTTTTTTGTAGCGTTCATCCAACTGTGAATTATCCCTGAGGCCTTCCAAGCTCTGAGACCCTGAAATTCTAGTAGCAAGTTAACACTTGCATGTCCATGAGTAGGATCGATGATTACAATTAAAGGGAATTTTTTTTCTCTACTATGCAGTGATTTAATCTGACATTTTGAGGAATTGGGTGGAAAACAGCATATGGCGTGAGTTTCAGAGTCAGAGAGATTGGATCGTGTTGGTGAAGTCATTCAACAAGTATTTACTGAGCACCTACCATGAGGCACAGGGCCACTTGGCTGAGTGGTAGAACTCCTGCCTTCCACGTAGGAGAGTCTGGTTCAATTCCCAGCCGGCGTACTTCAGGCACAGCCACCAGCCACCTGCCCGGTAGTGCAACGTGCCAGATGCTGTTGAGGGAAATGGATCAGAAGGAAAGCATGGAAAACATGTGTGTTTTAGCTTCAAAGCTTGTCGGGGGTGGGGGGGGGCGAATACGACACTCACGATGGTCTCTAAGAACTGGGGCTTTTCTCAGTTTCACTCTAAATCTGAAGACACTTAAAGATGCCTCACTCCCCTTTCCTGTCTCTGCCTAGATAAAGATGCCTCTCTAGCCTATTTGCCTTTCCCGCCCTTCTTGGTTTTATATGCCAACTTGAGACAGAACTGACCCACAGCTGACCCTCTTGGGGGTTTTCAGAGGCAGTAAGTCACGCTGGAGGAGATTGGCCATCCTGCTGCAGAGCTGTGGTGGAATCCAACTGTGTGTCTTTGGGGATTGCAGTGCAGTTCCTAACCACTGGGCCACCAGCGCTGCATAACAAACAACAAAAACCCTCGACCAGTTAACATAGTAACACTTACAATGTTGTTGCTATTATGAGTATGACCTACAGCACTCTATGAACAACATACCTAATCTCTGTCCTGTCCTGTCCCGTTCTCACACTTTCTGACACACTAGAGCCCATTGCAGCAGTCATTGTCAATTCACCTGGTTGAGAGTCTTCTCTCCTTCGCCAACCCTCGTTCCAAGTATGATGTTCCTCTCCAAGAGCTAGCCTCTCCTAGCAGCATGCCTGATGTATGTGAGGTGAAGCTTGTTCATCTTTGGCTCCAAGGAGCACTTTGGCTTCACTTTCTCCAAGATGAATTTGCTTGTTCTCTTGGCCGTCCGTGGGATGTACAGTACTCTCTTCCAACACCACAGCTCAAAGACATCAGTTCTTCTTTTGTCATCATGTATTCATTGTCCACCTCTCAGATGAGGAGCAAATGATTGAAAAGACCATGGTCTGAATCATACGCACCTTAGTCCTCAGACATCACTGCTCCTCAATAATTTGGAGAGGTCCCTGACTGCAGACTTTCTCAGTCTGTTACGTCTCCTGATTGCTGGTATCAAGAGTATTGATCATGCATCCAAGTTGTTGACAGTTTCAGTCTTTTCTCCGTCTATCATGTTGTTGCCTAGATTTTAGTAGGTTTTAGTAGAGCTCCCAGATTAACACAGACTAAGAAGCAGGATTGACCATCCACTTCTTAAATCCATCCACTTCTTAAATATCAGGCCTCTGAAAACCCTATGAACAGTAGAGAAGCACTTAAAATAGTAAGTGTTTTATTTTAGAACACTTTTTACATTTTAGAAAAATTGCAGCTGTAATACGGAGAGTTCCCACAGACCTTATCCCAAGTTCCCTGATGTGATTTCTTACTTTAGTGTGGTGTGGTTTGACAAGTGATGAGCCAACTCTGATCACTGGTGTTACCCTGCTCGACTGCTAACCTAAAAGTGGGTGGTTTGAATCCCCCGGAAGAGCCAAAGAAGGTCTGAGGACCTGCTTTTGTAAATAAAAGCAGTGTCAGATTGGAATTGTGATTCTCAGTGCAACATCATTATCTTTTTTTTTTCAGTTTGTTGGTATTTTATTGAGAATTTTTTTGCATTGAGGAAAAAATTTTTTCTCTTTTTTCTCTCTTTTTTTTATTAATTTCAATGAACATCTACAGAGATTTTGGAATTCTATTCATTCATTGTTGCACTTTTCTCCCCACCCACCATAGTTATCTTTTACGTTGTAATATGATTTACTAGAAGCCATGGTGGTAAAGTATGTTTCTTGTGTGCTACTATCCTAAGGAACAGTGTGGTTCAAATCCACCAGCTTCTCCACAAGAGAAGGATGAGCGTTCATTCTCCTCTTGTGAAAATTTATAGCCCTGGAAACCCGTGGGGCTCACATGGTTGAGAAGGACTCAGTGACAGTGGCTAGGATATGATGTTAACGAGACAGGAGTAAAGGCACCTATGTAATGATATAGTTATTCTCCACGATGTCATCTGAGTTAGAAGTTGATTATGATGGGGTGAGGTCAGAGCCCCGATCTGATGAAAGGGCAGTCTCCTGACATTGTGACCTGTACCACCTTTTGTTTTACAAGAGATAAAGGACAGAGAATTGGGTAGAGAAGAGAAGACCTCAGTATCACCAAAAAAGAAGAGCCAGGAGTGGAGCCCACCTTTTAGACTTAAGTTCCTTCCTGGTGAGCTTCCTGGATCCACAAGCCAAAGGAAGAGGAAACCTTCTGCCTGTTTCCTTTCTGAACACAGAGTTCAGCCTCTTCTAGTGTGAGAGAATACATTTCTACTTGCTGAACTCCTCCACTTGTGATATTTCAGTCAGAGAAGTAGTAATTATTCTGTTATAGGAATTCTGTTAAAGCTGACTAGAGAACTAACTTAGGCCAAGGGTTTTAAAAAATTTCTTTTTTATTTCAAACTGCCTTATTTACAAAATTCGTAGACATTGTTTTTCATACCAGATCTTTCCCATTTCCTTCCCCCCTCATCCATTTGCATTGTTGTTGTTTTTTTAAATTCCTCACCCCCCATTTACTAGTTAGGTTTTTTTGTTTGTTTGTTTGTTTTAAATAAAATTTTTATTTTATACTGCTTTACTTTAAAGGTTTGTATACATTATTTTTCAAATCTGATCTTTTTTACTTCCTTTCCCACCCCTCCCTCCACCCATCAAATTGTGTGACCCTGTGATTAACCCCCCACACACACTCGCCCATCCTCACCCTCTGCTCTCCCCCTCCTCCTTGGATCCTCATACACGTTCTACAATAAAGGCCTTATACAATATTAAGACAAGTAGTTTTACACTGCACCATATGGGATTGACATGAATTGACGTTGTCTTGAGGGCAAAAGAGTTGGGCTTCGTGTTTATTTTGACATTAGGACATTCCAATCCATGAATGGTACAAACTGAACCCATTCAGGAGCTAATGGAAACGTTGGAGGTTCAGATCCACCTTGAGGTGCTTCAGAGCGTGTCAGCATAGTCCACTGAAACACCAGCCATGGACAGCTCTGTGGTGCTGGCTCTACTCTGATACAGGTGGTCTCCGAGTGTTGGGGTTGACTCAGAGACAACTGTTCGAGTCTGTGTCTACGTACCTTATTGCCAACTAAACTCTATACTCAGATCTGCCTTCATTTCCCCACGGCGTCCTTTTCTGATCTAGGATCCTAGCCTGTGTTACATTTAGTCATCTCTTAAGCTCCTCCTGTTTGTGTTGGCTTCTCAGACTTTCCTTGATTTTGATGACCTTTGTAGTTTCGAGGGAAATTACTCAGGGAGGGAAAGGAATGCCTCTCTCCTGAGATGTATCCGACTAGCTTCTCATGATTAGAAGCTGGAGTTGTGGGTTTGGAGGCTGATGCCGAGATAAAGCGCCCTTCTGTTCACATCACGCAGGTTACACATGACCGACAGGATGGATGCCTGTGGGTGCTGACGCTGGCGACCCGGCTGAGGTCCTGTGGGGGGTCTGCACTCCCTCGCTTTCACCGCCACCACTAGAGTTGTTAGGCACAAGAATCTCCCATTTTCTCGTGGGAATGTCCAGTGCCTGCCCCCGTCACCCTGCGCGTCCAGAGGTGCCGTCAGGTACACCTTCTGCCCTCGTAGTCTCCTCACTCACCTCCAAATGCGCTTCCCAGGTGCAGTGCAATTAACACTTCTGCAAATACAAGTGAGTCCTGAGCTTTCTGTCTTCAGTGTGAGACCCTGTTCACCTCAGCCTTCACACCAACCAAAACGTTATTTAAAAAGTAAATGATTATTTTTTATTTTCCCTGAGAATATATGATGAGGACTGTGTAAGAATCCTAGTGGAGAATAAATACCTGAAACATCTAATGAAAGGTGAGACTTTACCTATAAGAAGAGAAAAGAACAATAGGATGTATTTCCACCCGGAAACCTATCGTAAATTTTATTATTTACCCCGCGCTGTGTCATGGCCTCCCGTATTCTCGGCCTGTGTTTATTGCTGGGTGTACTCAGGTTTGTCTGCCTCAGAAACCCTTCATAATAACCACAAACTAGCCTGGGCTGTGTGGAGAAATGGTCGCCTCGGGTCCTCACACAGGGTGACATATTTCTGAGGTAAACAGACTACTAATTTTAGGAAAAAGAATTTGAGGTTGTTTTTGCATCGTGATATTAACTGTGTCTTGAGCTGATAGGAAGGCTACCTGGCCTTCCGTCAACGTCTTCTCATCCATCTGCAGAGCGTGGCTTTCTGCGTCTGCTTGAAGTTTTCTGGAAATCCACTCATCAGTCTAGGCCTGTCAGGACCCCTCCACATCCAGGAGATTTTCAGGAGGTGGTTGCACTTTTCCATACGGGATGGCTGCCTCTTGCCTGACCAGCTGGCCCTTGGACCAGACATTCTCCTTCAACCTATTTCCATTTCTTCTCTCACCTCAGCCAGATACAGAGGGAGAAAAGAACATTCTAAGCTCTCTGTGATTTGTTTGATTTAAACCTTTATGGAGCTCTTTCCTTGGGCACTGAAACTTCTCTGGACATGACCCTGTAGACTGCAGGTCAGTGACAAAGAAATACCACTGGTGGGAAATGCTCTTTTCTGAAGAAGATTCTTTTTAAGTTTATCAACAGAGGCCAAGGTTTGCGCTCTGTCCTCCTTCCTCAATTTAAAAAAAAAGGAAGAAATGAAGTTTATTCTACTTCCCTTCCTATTTCTAAAAAGAAATAGGGCCAAACTAATAAGGTTGAAAGTTACACAAGTGTTCAGGTATTTCGTTCATAGGGTCACTATGAGTGGCCTACAACTTTATGGCACTTAACAACAACAACAACAACTTACAGAGACCCTGGATACGAAAGGCCAGCCTGATCCTGCACCACCTGAATCTCCACTACACTTCAGCCACTGTTGCACTCACCACGACAGTCCCTTCTGTTGCGGGGAGTCTTATTCTGTGATGTCTTTTGCCAAGGATTGGCTTTCCTGATAACGTTTCCAAGAAATTGAGACCAAGTCTCACCGTCTTTGCCTTCAGGGAACACCCCTGCTGCACGTGAAGACAGGTTTGCTCACTTTTGTAGGCAGTGCACGGAATAGTCAACACTTCACCAGCATCACCATCCTAAGGCATCTTTTCCTTCTTCCTCATTCATGGTCCAATACTCATAAGCATATGAGATAATTTAAACGACCATCAGTTGAGTCAGATTCACCTTAGTCTTTAGACCTGTGCACCTTAGAGAAATTCCTGACAGCAGATTTGTCCAGTGCCATATGTCATTTGATTTCTTGACTTCTCTTTCCATGCAAAATTAAGTGACAGCTTTAATCTGTTCTCCATTTATTTTTTTTATTTTATTATTTTTGTGTGAGTGTACCATCAAATCAGATCTGACTGGTACAGGAGGAGATTGTCCCTCCTTCCCCAGCAGAGCATCTGGTGGATTCGAACCGTGTGCCTCTGGGATTGTAGTTGCAGCTCCTTACCACTAGGCCACCAGAGCTCCCCTTCTCCATTTATTTTTTAAAAAGCTTTGTTTTATATTGGTTTACATACAAACGCCATATACATCGTGTTTCACCCTATCCTTCGTTCACATTGTGTTTTGTGCAATCATTCTCATTCATCGTGCTTTATTCAAATTAGTCCCCACTGACTTATGCTCACCATCACCCTGTCTTTCCAGATCCCTGTTGGATCTTTCCCATTTTCTTGACCCCCTTCCTACACTCGCCAAATTGTGCAAGCCTATGGTTTCCCCTGCTCATAACCATCCCTGTGTTCTCCATGTGTCACGCTGCTACCTCGATGGCGTAGCTGTGAAGAGCCTGGCTTTCTTTACGTGGGAGGCTATCCCGTGTTGACATTCTTGAGTTTTCTTCACTGTTTCAAATCCTCTTCATTTTCAGCAAAGAAAAGTGTGTTACCTGCGTAACACAGGTTCTTGATGACTCTTCCTACTATCCTGATGCAACATGGTTTTTCGTATAATCCAATCTCTCATATTATTTGATCAGCATATAGACGGCATAAGTTTAATGAAAGGATTCAACACTGCTACCCACCTTTTCACGTTTTAAATTATGCAACATCCGCTTGTGGCATTTGAGCAATTGCTTCTTGGTCTATGCACAGTTTCTTCATAAGCACGAATAATTGTTCTAAAATTCTCTTTCTTAATGTATTATGATATATGTAGTTAAATGTCTTTGCATAGTCAACAAGACAAGTAAACATCTTTCTGGTAGCCTGTACTTTCAGCTAAGATCCATCTGACATCAGCAATGAGAAATGCATTCCACAGCCTTTTCGAAATCCAGCTTGAATGGTTGGCAATTCTTTGAACTGCCATTTTAAAATAATCTTCAGCAAGATTTTACTTGTATAGTAAGTTAATGACATTATTCAATGATTTCTACCTTCTGTTAGATTTTTTTTTTTTGTAATGGCCAAAATAGGGGTCTCTTTTAGCCGGTTAGCTAGGTAACTGTCTTTCAGATTTTTGGGTCGTAGTTTAATGAGCATGTTCAAGCTGCACCTGTTTGCTGAAATACCTCAGTTGGTACTCTGTCAACTTTAGAAACATTTGCCAATGTCTTCAGTGGAGCTTGGACTTCAGTATCATCGGTTCTTGAACATATGCTACTTCCTGAAATGGCTCAGTGCTGATCAATTCTTTTTAACACAGTGATTCTGTGCCTTTCCCCATCTTCTTATGCTACTGTCTGCATCATCCAATATTTTGCCCATAAAGCTCTTCAGTATTGCGACTCCAGGCTTGACTTATTCCTTCACTGCCTTCAGCTTCTGGTTTTCTCACCCCAGATCTTTGCATATTTCAATATAACACTCTGTCTGCTTAAGCTGCCCATTGCAGTCTGTTCAGGTTCCTTATTTCATAATGTCTTCCTTTGGATTAGGATAACATCCCAATATCTTCCTATAAAGGCAATCAGCCCCTAAACCAACTTGTCCTCTTGTCTATTCTAAGTCAGGGACCAGCATGTAGAAATACAGCATGTCTACTTACATTAAATTTCTGATAAACAATTGCTTTTGTGAAAGATTAAGTAGGTCTCAAATATTGCATGAGGTCTGCTTATACTAAGGAAAAGTATTATTTGCTTAAAATGTAAACATAACTGGATATTGTGAATCTCACCTGGCAATCAATACTTTCTTTTTGTCTAGGAACCCACCCCTTTCTCAACAAAGTAGCTGAGGCCTCACACCACTTTCTGCTATCGCTTGACAATTCACCCTCAAGGAACCCAAGTGGTGCAGGAGGTTAAGCAGTGGCCTGATGACCAAAATGTTGGTCACTTGAACCCACAAGCTCTGCAGAAGGAGAACAGGGTGGGCTGCTTCTGTAACGTTTATGGCCTTAATCCAGGGAGCAGTTCAGCTCCATCCTGCAGTGTCACTTTGAATCAGACCTGACCCCACAGCATTTGAGCTCTTTTAGATTTTTCTTTCAAATCTTATTTTTCTTCTCAATCTCAGTTATTTCAGGCTTCCCACTTATTCTCATGGGGTCTGTCCTAGGCCTTTTTAAAAGTCTGGGCTAATTTCTGGGCTTTTGTTTTTCAAACCCTTTTTGTAAAATTTTTTAACAAATATTTTTTATTGATTTGCATGTGTCATTCATATACATTGTGTTTTGTCCACATGCTTTGTGTCTTATACAAACATTCACACAAATGATTGAGGAGTTGGTCTCTGTCCATTCATTCGACTTCCAGACCCCTCTGCTTCCCCTGCAGCCAGCCCACTCTGACCTCTTTGCATCTGTGAGGTCTTAGGCAGCCCCTTTCTCATCTGGAGACAGGAGCCCAGGCTGCTGGGGAGAGCTGACGTGGCCATGAGGTGATGTTGTTCAGTGTCTTCACCTAATGCTTCTCCACCGTGAGAGGTCATACACTCTTTCTCCCTTTTAGAAGATAAAAAAGCAAACCAAAACAAAAATAAATAAGGAAGGAGAATGGTTCATTTTCTTTCCTCTTTGAAATTGGTCAGGGAGAAAGCATCAAAGCTTGTATCACTCTGCCTGAGAAAATGCTCTCAGAAGCTATAATCAGGGAAAGGCCATGTTACACACAGGGTACATCACTGCACTAAAACCTATTTTCAATTTTATTATCTACCTCATGCTATTTCATCTCCTCTCATTCTCTCCCTCCTCATATTTATTAGAGACTAAGTATGAATTCCTCTCCCTGAGAGAACTTTCATAATAATGAAGTCTACCTGACAGTTGCTCAGAGTGAAGACAGGATTGGAAGGTATTTCTTCAAGGAAAATGGGTAACCTTGTTTTTCTCTGTGTGGGAGAAATATCTGAGGTAAAATGGACTAATAATTTCTGAGAACAGAAGATCTGAAGGTTGTGTTTGCATGGAAAAGTTGAAAACTCCTTGAAGTGATAGAAGAAGTGAGAGATTGTGATTATTACTCCACTCTTGTCAGACTGCCCTCTTCCTGTTCTGATGTTCTTTGGGGTTCAAGCCTCTTCACATTTTTCTTCTTTCTCCATAGTCACTGCTTATCCATGCTTTTCTTTTCAGAAGGTGCCTGATTGAGAAAACCAACCAGTAGCCACTCTTGGCAGGGCCAGCCCTCGCTCCCTGAGGAATGTTCACACAAGTTCCCATTTTTTTCTGTCAGCATGCATAGAAAGAGTAGAAATGACTTTATTTCCCAGCCATTATGTTCGTTTACTTGATGATAATATAAATTGTGTGTTCTTTTTCTGATCTGAATATAATAATAACATGCTTCTTTGAAAGGTAAGTTGAAAAGATTTCCTGAATAAATTTCCAATGACAGCTGCTCAGGGGCCACCCCCTCCCTTCTTTAATCACTGTATTTGTTCTGAGTTTCCTATTCTTCATTCGGTTATCATGTACTTCAGTACTATTGTACTAAAGTCTGGAGAAACGGGATGGGCTCGCTCAGAGGAGGACATATTTAACTTGGACAAATAAGTAGAGAGCTGACTGGCGAGGTCACCCTCACCCTCCAAGACCATCACCAGGTTGGAAACCTGTTGTCATCAGGCTGATTCTGATCCGGAACCTGGGATCTAGTATAGAGGCCTCACAGAGTTTGGTATCCAAGACAGTCATCTTTCAAGAGAGCAGTCTGTCCCATCATTCTTTCCTGGGGTGTTGGTGAACTTGAACCTCCAACCTTCCACTTTTTAGTCTTATGCTTAATCCACTATGCCTCCAGGGGAAGAGATTCTACAGATTATCTTCTCCCCTTCTTCATAAGATATGTCGTTGTTGTTGTTATGTGTCGTCCAGTCGCCTGTGACTCATAGCGACCCTGTGTACAACAGCCCTACACTCTGCTCTATCCTGTGCCAATCTTATTGTCTCCGACACACCCATCCTGATTACCCCAGTCACTGAATCAATTCATCTCATCAAGGGTCTTCCTCTCCTGCACTGTCCCTCCACCCTCCCAAGCATGATGCCCCTCTCCAAGGACCTGTCCCTCCTTACAACATGTCCAAAGTATGTCAGCTTCAGAATCTTTGCCTCCCAGGAGCAGCCTGGCTTCACCCTCTCCAGAATGAACTTATTCATTCTCCTACAGTCCATGACTCTTCTCCAGCACCACAGCTCAAAAGCATCATCCCTAATCATTGTCCAGCTTTTTGGCGCATAGCAAGTAATTGCAAAGACTATGGCCTGTAGTAGGCATGCCTTAGTCTCCAGACTGACATCGTTGCTCTTCAAAGATTTGACAGTCATAGTCTGGGTTGGTTGGGTTGGCTCAGGATGCAGCTCCCACTCCATCCTCCACAGCTTCCCTAGATGGGATTTTCTGGGTACATAATGTTGTTGATTCTCTTTTCTGGAAGAGAGTGAAAGGCCACCTCCCATTTTTGGTGATACAGACTCCCTGTCCTGTACTGAGTTAAAACCAGGGACCAGATTCACTTTGTGGATGGCAGAGTTGAAATCTTCAGGAAAAGTAGAAAACTTTTTCATATTTCTTGAGGAGTGGATTTTTAGGCAGTGCTGATGCTGCACTTGGAGTTCTGGAGTTGTGCAAACCATTAATGTGCTTGGCTGTTAACCAGGTTAGAAATCTGCGTCTAGAGGCACCGAGGAACAAAAAGTTCTAGCAATCTACTTTTTAAAAAATCAAACACTGAAAACTCCGCTGTGGGGCCCAGTTCTACTCTGGACATATAAAGACTCATCAGAAGTTCAGCTTTTGTTGTTGCTGTTAGGTGCCAGTGAGTTGAGGATGAATCATAGGGACCCTGTGAACAACAGACCTGAGCCCCGTCCTGTCCTGCACCGTCCTCATCGTCTCTGACACACGTGAGCCCATTGCTGCAGTCAACTGTGCCAATCCACCTTGTTGAGAGTCTTATTGCCACCTCTCCATCTTTCTAAGCATGGTGTTCCTCTCCAAGGAATAGCCTCTCCTAGTAATATGCCCAAAGTATGTGAGATGAGGCTTCATCTTCGCCTCCAAGGAACACTCTGGGTGCACCTGCTCCAAGATATACCTATTTGATCTCTTATCAGTCTATGGGATATAAAGTACACTTCTTCAACACTACAGCTCAAAGGCAATAATACTTCTGTTATCCTTATTCACTCTCTAGTTCTCAGACACATATGCTTGAAAAGACCATAGCCTGAATCAGGCACACCTTAGTCTTCAAACTGACATCATTGCTCCTCAGTAATTTGGAGAAGTCTTTCATGGCAGACTTCCCCAATGTACTACATCTCTTGATCTCCTGATTGCTGGTACCAAGGGTGTTGATTACAGATCCAAGTAAGATGAAATCATTGATAATTTCAATCTTTTCTCAGGCTCAAGTAGGTGGCAACCATTCTTTTTTTATTTCATTTTTTAATAAACCAAATGCTGCTTTTAAAGCACAAAAAAGGGAAGACAGTATACAATAAAAGTTTGTTGAGACATAGTAATTAATTAGCTCAATCTATTTTTACTATTTTGGTTTGATACAGTGCATCTATATGATTTGTAAACTCTCACTCTGGTTAAAAATCCCACAAACCTAGACATGAACTGTATTCTTTCTTCTTTTTAAAATTCAGTCTTTCTAAATTTTTTTGTGATCGTCCCTACCTATATCTTCAGGTGAGCTTTTGGCTGTGTGTGTACATGACCTTTTAAATTCTCAAAAGGCTTTTGAGCAGACTGATTAAATTTCGAGGAAGATAAAGGGTATTAACTTGGAGTCTATGAGAGTTTCTGAAGTTTTGTTTATTTCTCTTTTAAACCAAACCAACGAACTTCCCATAATTCACGTTTCACATCATAAAAGGAAGAATTTCGAAGCTGATCTGAGGACAAAGGATAACTCCATAGAACCCTGTAAGAATCGATGATCCATCTCCTCATATTATGCGTCTCCCTTTGTTGCCAGTGTCTGGGCTTCGGGTTCCATGTGACTGTGGAGTTCAAGCCTTCTTGTCGCCGCATCTCAAGGCAGAACTTGCTCTGGGCTTCTCATTCCCATCTCAGTCTGAAAGGATTCATAACTGCCCCCTTTATTTCTCTGTCAGAATCCATAGAAACCATGTAGAGGCTTTTTGCTAAAAAACAACAACAAAAGCCTGCTACTTGAGTTGCATTGCGACAGAGTGGCAGTGACAAAGCATGCTTTCTTTTGAGCTGGAAATCTTGAGAAAAGAAGAAGCCAAGTTGAAAGTGTTTCAATTACGGCGGTCCGCCCAGCTGAGTGTCTTTCATGACAAAGAAAACCACACTCACAAAATAAGCTGGGAAGCTTGTATTCTCAAGGAAATTAGGGGAGGAAAGTTTTAGAAGAATATTTTTTGGGCAGCTTTTATTCTTTCCTCTTTACCTCAGCCCCCTTCTTCTTCAATAGCATTTGAGAACTGTTCTTCAAATCTGTACAGGAGCAAGCCTGTGCATCGCTGGAATGCTTTAGATGACTCTTCCACTAAGACCATTTAGGAGACCATTTAGGAGAGCTGACTGAGTAGAGGAAAGGTTTCCATTTTCCAAGCACTTGGAAATGCAATCTACAATTGATTTTTTTTTTTTTTAAGGTAAGGAGAGTTTAGAGTTTATAAAGCCAGGGGAAGTAAGGCGGGGGAGGGGAACTACCTCAACACATGTCAGAGAATGTCTCCACAGGTCATGAAGACTAAAAAGGATCCCACATCCTCTTCTGTTTTTCTGGTCAAGTTTTCCTTATCTGAAAATTCGCTTTAAGGGGAGAGCTAAATATCTCAACATTCCTCTCCTTACGGAGGCTGCCCTTTGATGGTTTTCCTAAGGTGGTTGGAAAACCAGAATTGATGGAATCGACTCCGATATTTTCTCTCTCACCTCTGTTTTCAGTCTGACATCTCATCTTTCAGCTATCAAGATTAATGAAGGAGAGAAGGAAGATCTTTCTTCCCGGCTATTACCCCTGAAATGGATCAATTTCTTCTTTTTAAGAATGCAAATCTCGAGGAAGAATGAGCTCTCTCGAAAATTATACCTCAATTATTTTTCAAGAAATGGACTGTCTTTTACAGATTCATTTAGTAATGAAAGACATTGAAAATAATAATTCAGAGAGTAGATACTCTTGATTTAATCCTGGAATTATAGATTTCAAATGGTATTTTTCAATAGTTGTGTTCTCCAGCCCCCCTTCATCCCATGTCTCTATGTTCTCTAAACCTTAGGTACATGCTGGTATAGGAATACACTTCTAACTTTAAAAATGGTTTTAAATATGCTTCTCCACCGAGCATCCTTCAGGGAGGGGTGGAGGGGAAAGAAAACAACAACTTTCTCTTCAATTGATTGCCTTTCATAAAATAAAAAAGAGATGAAATAAGAATCACTAAGGAAAGTAATTTCTGAACTAAAACATATGATTACTCATAATCGACCAACTTTCAAAAAACTGCATTAGGGTAGAACAGCACCCTGGGAAGTAGCTGGATTTTGAGAAACGCCATTCTCTGTTCCTCTGCTGGGTCCTTCAATGCCCCTCCCTGCCATGTGGGTGCTTGTGTGGACAATGTGGTGAGGTGGTGTTTAGTGCTTTTCCGGCTTGACCACTTCTGACTCAAGTCTGATTAGGCATCTCAGTGGTGAGTCATAACCCACCTACTTTGTGGCATTCACCACAATACCAATCAATGTGTAATTACGTCCTAATTTTCTTCTCTTCAGCTTTTCTGTATACTGCATCAACTACATGAATTGAGCTTCTTAAATTATTAACAATCACCCTGTATTTAGTCCAAGATCAAGGAAGAGACCTCTTATTCTTTCCCTTCATCTCATTTTCTTTCCTTCTCACTCAAAAGTTTCCTTTTGAATTCTGTGCATGTCTAAGCTTCTAAGTGATGGACGTATTTTAACTGGCTCTTCCCCCTTTTCTTTAATGTGGTTTAGGGGAAATTACTCTGGATGTAAAGTTATCAAAGTAGCCGTCTTTCATTGTTGTTGTTGTTATGTGCCATTGAGTTGCCTGTGACTCATAGCGACCCTATGTATAACAGCCCTAAACCCTGCTCTATCCTGTGCCAATCTTACTGTCTCCGACACACCTACCCTCATTACCCTGTCACCAAATCAATCCACTTCACAGAGGGTCTTCCTCACTTGCACTGTCCCTCCACCCTACCAAGCATGACGTCCCTCTCCAAGGACTGGTCCCTCCTTGCAACATGCCCAAAGTATGTCAGATGAAGCTTCAGAACCTTTGCCTCCAAGGAGTAGCCTGGTTTAACCCTCTCTAGGATGAATCTGTTTGTTTTCTTGGCAGTCCATGGTACATTCAATACTCTTCTCCAGCACCACAGCTCAAAGGCGTCAATTCTCCTTCTGTCCTCCCTAGTCATTGTCCAGCTCTCTGATGCATAACAAGCGATTGCAAAGACCATGGCCTGTATCAGGTGCACCTTCGTCTCCAAAGATCTAAATATTATGTGAGGATGGGTATATGATATCTAGAACTAAGTAGGTCTGAATGATTTTTCTTTTTCTCTCTGAACTTTGTCTGCCGTGAGTGAACAAGGGAGGAAGACATGGGGAGATGTTACCCCAGTGTTTCTTCTGCTTTACTCTTTCTGTCAGAAATCACTTCAGAATAGCTGCTATCAGACAAACAAACTGGCAGCCTGGACTCCAGCATCCCTCCTCTCCCACCTCCCTCCTCACTCCTTCCACTCGAGCTAATGGCTCTGCACCATTATTTTTGCTGTCAGAATTAATAGGGAAATATTCTTTTCCTAAAGCCATTAGTTAAGTGATATTGCTTACAGAATTGCTGAAACAGGATAACATTTCCTTCTTCAGGGGTGTAAATCTTAAGAAATGATGAGGCAATTGCTTAAACACATCAATTATGTTCCAAAGCCCGAGTTTTCCCTCTATGATTTTCATTTAAAATTGAGAAAGTTTGAAAGTAGATTCTCTTGATTCAATTTTGGCCTGAAAGAATTCAAATAATATTAGCACTTTTTAGCCCATTTGTTCTGGCCCTCGTCCCTATCATTGTCCTGTCTACGGGAGAACATTCTCTCATTGTCTGCGTATGATTAAACGTTTACCTCACCAAAAGACTGTAAGTAGATGTTCCCTCTGAATAAGTCTTTCTGGAGAAAATGGTAAGTGAAGTGTTCTCAAAGTGATTGCCTTTCATCAAAGATAGAGAAGAGAAATGAGAACCACAGAGAAAAGTGGTTTGGGGGGCGGGGGAAGGAAAGATGATTTGAAGATGATTACTTAGAAGAGGCAAAATTGTAAGAAAATTAGGATACTATAGAAATGTTCTAGATATGGTTGTAGTTGGTACAGGTGAGTGGCTATTTTACACAATGACTCTATTGAACAGAATAGACTACCACAGAGGGTCTTCTTAGCCAGAGTCTTTACAGCAGCAGACTTCTAGAACTTTCTCCTGTGAAGCTGTTGAGTGGGTTCTAACGATCAGTCTCTTGTTTAGCACCTGAGCCAACCACTGTGCTTAACCATAGTTTGAGCTGAGCTGTTTTCTACATGTGATTCCGACCCACTGAGAGGCGTTGATTCTGACTCAAGGAGCCCTCGATCAAGTTTACGAGACTGTAAATATTTAGTGGAGGAGAATTTCTACCTTTCTTCCATGGAGGGACTGGTGGATTCAAACTGGTGATCTTATAGTGGTGCACCGCATAACACACTACATCACCAGACATAATGTTAGAGATGGAGAAAAACATTCTTTTCTTCTTTCCGTGGGTCACTCAGCCTAAGAAGCTAAACTTTCACTAAGACATTGTTATGTGCCAAGGGGTTAATCTGGAGTCAAAGGGATGCCATGAACAACCAATGGGGACCTTGTCTTCACCTGTCCCAACCCTACAGTCTCTGTCTACTCAAGGACATTGCTGTAGTCACTGTGTCAACCCATCTTATCAGGAGCCGTCCTCTTTTTCAATTACCCTTTCCTTTTCCAAACTACTTTCGTGACTAGTGTATGAGGATTTGACTCCAGAGCAGTATCGAAGGTATGACAGACATGCCTGCATCCTGGCACCATCCACAGGGGCACCACTAAGAGGCTTCCACGAATCGTGGAACTTTCCATCACCGTCTGTGCGAGACTGTTCAGAAAGTTAGAAATGAGTCTGCTCACTTTGGAGGCCCCCTTGGTCTAGCAAGCGGTGATCTCGCTCTGCAGGGGGCAGGCAGCGAAGATAATTCGAAGTAATGAGTCTGAGCACATCAGAGACTAATTTTCATCATTGAAAGCAAGGAAGGTGCCGTTGTAGTTTCTATGCCGTGGCCTCACATGTTAAGGAAAAGATCCACAAGCTTGATGTTTATTTTTGAGCTGACATTATGTTAAAGTTATCTAAGAGACGAAGGTCACGCATTTGGCCAGGGGCATAATTTCAGTGCTCGCTGTAGGCGCCAATTTCCTGAGATAACGAACGGCTCTGCTTGACTCTCTGGCCGAGAACTAGCTTGATGCTTCGTACTTCCTGTGTATAATTGGGCACAATTGGAAAGCTTTCAGCATGATTTTGATCTGAATATTTAGAACCAATATCTTTATTCGGCTTGTATTTTTTCCCCCTTCAAATTAATAAAACAATGTCATGTTTATTGACCAAAGAAAGTCTCCAAGAAATATCTGGATGTTGCCAGCCCAGCCCCTCCTGAGACTCTCAGACCGAGGCTGGACCCCATCCTTCCACCCTCCAGGGTTGTACAAATATGGCCAGACAAATGGGCCATCTGATATGTAATAAATTGTGCTTCTTTTCTTCTTAAGGCATCTTCTACATAACTCTGGATTAATATTGAGACGTTGTTTGGTTAGTGGCATAGCCTGTTTGCACAGGCTTTTATTTATCCAGCCTTTCTCTTATCAACTGGGCCGCCGGCTTGACCTCTGTCATGCTCCCTGTCACTGCCATTCCTGCACTAAACCATCTTGTACAATATCTCTAAAAGCGCTGGGCCAGTGATCTTATAATTGCATGTTATGTTATACATGATACTAGCAGATTACAGGTATGGCCTGTATTGTGTGTGGTTGTTCAGACAGCTAATAGGGAATGCTTTCCCTGTTGAGGGCCTCCATGTAGTTTTTGGTTAGGGGCTGTCGAGTTGAGTATGACTCACAGAGACCCTGTGAAGAACAGAGCTAAAAACCCTGCCCCAGCCGGTACCATCCTCATGTCCCCATTGTAGCCACTAGGTCAATCCATCTGCCTGAGGGTCTTTCTTCCTTTCTTTCGCTGACCCTCCACCCTTCCCGGCTTGATGTCCCTGCCTGAGGAATAGCCTCTCCTAGCAACGTGCCTGGAGATGAAGCTTCTCCATCGTTGCCTCTAAGGGCACTTTGGCTGCACTTTCTCCACGAGGGCGACAGACTGATCTTACTCTGATGAACTTGGGAGCAGAAGACATTGAAGCAATGGCTTTGAACACATTAGAGACAACTTCTCACCCGAGAAAGCAAGGAAGAGGCAGTTAGCATGTTTGCGCTGTGGCATCTGTGAGAACTAGTGAAGAGGCTCGTTCAGGAAAGACCCCGACGCTGTTGCACTGGCTGCACGGTGAGCCCATGTGTGGCAGCATGGAACTGGCCTCCACTGGGGCTTCAGGAGTACAGGAGTAGATTTTTTAAAAATTAATTTTATTATTTTGTGTGTGTGTATCATCAAATCGGATCTGCCTGGTACAGGAGGAGATTGCCCCTCCTTCTCCAGTAGAGCATCTAGTGGATTCAAACCACATACCTCTGGGATTGCAGTGCAGCTTCTTGCCACTAGGCCACGAGAGCTCCCTAGCGGTAGATTTTTTAAAGTAAAATTTGCATTATTTTATTTTTATTTTTTACACGAAAATTTTTAATATTCATTTACTTAAAAAGTTTGTATACATGGAATTTTCACACTGAATCTTCCACATTTCCTTTACCCACTCCTCCCTCCACCCATCAAATTGTCTGACCTGTGATTACCTCCCCCCGCCCATTCTCACCTCTCTGCTTCCTCATCCCCCCTTTGGATCTTCATACATATTTTACTAGTTATCTTTCTATTCCTATAATAATGATTTTATACAGTGTTTGTCCTTATGGGCCTGAGCTCACTTAGCATAATGCTTTGCTCAAAGGTAATATTTCTAAGCAGCATGTGAAGACAGTTGACACATCTCTGGAGTAAAGGCAGATGAGCTTTGTTCACAGTGGTGTCCTTCTTTGCCGTCACTGGCTAGTTCATCATGGGGCTGCAGGCAAGCCAACCTCTGTCCCAGTCACCCCGGCAGCTCTCAGTTCTCTAGTACAAATCCTTCTCAGGATGTGCTTCTGAGGTGTCTAAGGAAGTGAGGAAATGGGGACAAACTTTCAGGGGCTCTCCTCTCTCTTCTCTGACAGGAGCTAGTGACCTTTTTGCACCTTTCCTCAAAAGACTTAATTAATAAGTATCAAACCTCCCCCCAGAGCTATGGGTTAAGCCATGGTACTCTCAGATTGCTGAAAGACAATGATTCTTCCCTCATTGGAAGGGGTAGAGACGAGAAGCTGATTCAGGTATATTAATTCTATTTTTAAAAAGAGATCTCATAGGCAGTTTTTATTTACAACAAGGAACTTCTAAAAACAACGATGCAGAAAGTAGATTTGCTAGGTTCTATATTGCCATTTTGGAAGCAGGAGTGGCATCCACTTCCTCAAGAGCATGTCTGGAAACTATGAACTTTGATAAATGATGATAGTTCTAGAAAGGCTTCAAACCTTTTGTTCGTAGGGTCGCTATGAGTTGTGTTCAACTTGACAACAACCAACAACAACATGTTGTAATTTAATGTTTCAAATAATATATTTATCATAAAATATTCCATATTT
>NW_006399943.1:1849457-1868478 GCF_000299155.1 Elephantulus edwardii
GACCCATAGCTGACCCTCCAGTGGTTTTCAGAGTCAGTTAATCACAGAGGAGATTGCCCATCTTTCTTCCGTGGAATAGCTGGTGGATTTGAGCCACGTGCCTCTGGGACTGCAGTGCAGATTCTTACCACTAGGTCACCAAAGCGTGTGTGTGTGTCACACACACACACACACACACAGAGCTCTAATGGCTTAGTGGTATGATGTTACACTGTGAACTCAAAGCTCACAGTTAAATCCATCAGCTGCTTCACAGGAGAAAGAAGTCAGTGTCTTCCCACGTTCTTTACTGCTTCTAAAAACCTACCGGAGGGTCAGCTGTCAGTTGGTTTCTACTTGATGGACCAGAGCAACCATCACCACAGTATGTATGTGTTTGTGTGTGTGTATATATGAGAGAGAAAGAGAGGAGAGCAAACTACCTTCCATCTTAGCGTTTAACGAAGACTATCTGTGTGTTTATATATATACTTTCTTTATCATTCCCTCCCTGATATCTTAATATGATCATCTACTCTGTATTTTCAAGGCAAACTCTCATTGTCTGGAATTGAGTAAACTTTTAACTTACAGCGATATTTTAAACATCACTTTGCACTAAAATGCAGTTTCAGGTAAAAGCCTCTTCAGTGGAGTGTGAGTGTTCGTCTTGATTGCCTTTAATCAAAGACATAGAAAAGAGAATTGTGAAGAAAAGTAATTTCTGAAAGAATGACTCACTTGTGATTACTGAGAGGTCAACTTTGGCTGATGGCACGGCGTCGGGCAAGGTGAGAGCTCCTGGGTGCTGTGTGCTCAGGCAGGAAGTCGGCTGGTGCAGTCTGACCTGGGGGTCAGGTCTGACGCCCTGACACCACTCACCAGCTCCAGAACACCTGCTGATTGGAATCCACAGCTATTATGTCCCAGCATTTTTGCACAAGGGAAAGAATGACTCTTTCTGCCGTCAGGGGTTTTTTTTTTTCTCCCTAAAGAGACTTTTGATAACAAAACTTGTAATCGGATTGTAGAAATGAATTCTCTGTCAGAATGCCTCCGTGCAGCAGCTCATGTGCGACAGAGACTTAGAAATCTTGGCTGGTTAATTCCATGAGTGAATGATTCAAGACCTGCCAGAGTGAGAAGCAGAGGCAATAGGTGTGGGATCAGAATGACATCATTGTTTGTGCAGATTGACTTGGTGACACAGGGGGAAGTTCAAGATCGGGGAGGGGAGGGGGTTCCACTTCATTGTCTCTTCAAACCCTGAATTTCTTACTTTGGAATATTTGCTACATTTGCTGGGGGAAGTGTGTGTAATTATGTGCTAGATTTTTCTCTGTCTAGAATATAATCCCCACGAGGACATGCCCGCCTCTCCCTCTCGAACAAGCCCTCGTGTCTGGCCCCTCGCCTGATGCACATTAGTGGTTCTAAAGATTTGAATAGACAAGAAAATAGCTGCGATGCTTTACTCAGTCATTGAACCTGTGTGTTCCCCCTTTTTCTTGATGATGGTTTATTTTGCTGTTGTGGAGAATACATGCGGCCGAATGCACCAATCCCATAATTCCACACGTCCAATTCAAGCACACAGATCACATTCTTCTAGTTATTCCATTGTGTTATCCTCCCTTTCCAAATTATTCCTCCTCCAATGGCGTGAACGTTCTGCACTCCATGCTTCTTATCTAACCTTTTGAGTTGCTGTTGTCAATTTTATCAACTACTTCTTTTTTTTAAAATTTTTTATTTTATTATTTATTTGTGTATACTGTTAAGTCAGATCTGACTGTTACAGGAGGAGATTGCCCCTCCTTCTCCAGCAGAGCATCTGGTGGATTTGAACCATGTACCTCTGGGATTGCAGGACAGCTTCTTGGCACTAAGCCACCAGAGCTCCCTGAAATACTTCTTTAAATTTTATCAAGATAGTTCTTTAAAAGAGAACAAGGATCAAGGTGGACATTCTTGACAAGTCTGCTAAGCTAGTTTCTTATTTTAAGAGAAGTATAGGAGAAACTTTTGCTTTAAAGTTTAAAGATTAAGGTTTGCACAGTCTGTGTGGTGTCAGAAAATCCAGACAAGGATTTTAAAAATTCTGTTCTGAATTTTTGTCCCTTTCGATCAGGATTCTTTTTACAGAATATGATAAAAATGTCCAGTAAATGTAACCCAGTACCAGCTAGTTCTAGTTTCAGGACAAAGGATGCAGCTGTTTCGGGAGGAACCTTTCAGTCAATTTCTTATTCTTATTCCTAACAAGTAATTCAGAATTTTAGTTGCCAGCATATTGTGTCTTCTTCAACACTAGTAGTGATGGTTTTAGATAGTGGAATCTCAAGTTGGTGAATAAACTAGGAGATTGTGCCTACATTTTGTTTTCATTTGTGGCTTACTTAGAAGGTTGAGATTATAGTCTTACTTTAATCGTTCCTTATCATGCTCTCTGTAAGCTTCAAATTAATGGAGTTTTTGTTTGTTGGAGTAGAGAGTAGACTTCCAAAAGACCCAGCAAGTCTGTCTCGGACAAAGTGCCAGCTCCTTAAAGGAAGGGATGGCTCGATGTTACCTTACATGCTTTGGGCATGTTGTCAGGAAGGGTCAGTTCTTACTTGGAGAAGTAGATCGGTGAAAGAGAGGAAGACCACGAACGAGATGCATTGGCACAGTGACTGCAGCAGTAGGCTTGACCGTGGAGGGATTGTGATAATAGTGCAAGGACAGGTGAGATTCTGATCTGCTGTTTATTGGATCCCTAGGAGTTGTAGTCAACTGAATAACGTCTGACAACACAAGGACAACAGAGAAATATATCAAGTTAGTTCTATTTTCAGATGATATTTGAATGATATTGTTTATCAGCCTTTTAATTAAGCCTTGAAATTGGACAGCTGGAGGAAGAGTTGGCATGAAAGATGCAGACGATGTTATAAAGTTACATCTCTGTACTTCACATTTCCCTCTGATTGTTCTACAGTATCCTGTAGCCTTCTCAAGACCACCACACGTGGAATTGCCGCACCATTGGGAATAATCTCTTCCTCCACGCAACGGTCTGGCAATTATCGCTGAGGAAAATGATGAAAAATGTAGCCCTTAATCAGGAGGAGAACAGATCGCCACAGAGAACTGAGTGGAGAGTGTCTTCTGTAATAAGATTCACACAGTTTTAGAAGGGTGACTGATTTCCCCCAGATTGCATTAAGACAGTGGGGTCTGTAATTTCTGAAGATGTAGGAAGTGATTCATGGAAGATGATATCCACACTTACACAGGAGTGTCATCTGTGCCTTAAATCTGACCCAGACATTACTAAGTTTTGAACAGCACCATTCTTTTAAAAACAAGTTAGCCTCCATCTTCAATAAACCAAATTGGTTTAACACACTTCAGTGACATTATTTGGGCATTTTCCACAATTATTAAAGCTAACTTGCTTTCCTCTCTAGACTGGAGGGTCCAGAGAAAATTAAATTCCCCATTGTCCTCCCAGACTCCCTCAGATGAGTCACGAGCTGCTGGTCTAATGTGCACTTGACCTTTCGACTCACACTGAAAGCCCCAAACAACCTGTTGGGCAGACAGTGGACAATCTGATTATCGTCTCTATACTAATTGGTTTTTCTTCTTCATTGCATGGAAGGAATTGCTGCTGTGCTGTGTCACTGCAGGGGCACAGGCCGACCCACTTTGAGGAGTTTTGAGCGCTTGGTGAGCATGATTTTTCATGAGTGAGAATGAAAAAAAAAATAGTTACAGATATAAGTACGATGTTGTTTGTTATCAGCAAGTCGCTTCTTGATCATAACGAGCCTGTGCCCCACAGACGGAACCCTGTCTGGCCCTCACTGTGCTCACCGTCATGGCTGGGTTTGAACCCATGGCTGCAGGCACCGTGTCAGTCTCCTCGTCAGCCTTCCTCTTTTTCTATAACCCTCTCCTTTATCAAGCATCACGTCTTTCCTCAGGTTCTAGGCCTTCCTGATAACATGCCCACATACGTGAGACCAAGTCTCTTCATCCCTGCTTTTAAAAAGCACTGTGCTCTATTTCTTCCAAGACAAATGTCTTTTTTTTTGGGGGGGGATTAGTGGCATATGTCTAGTTATTGGTAGATGTAAGGCACACATGTTGTTGTTAGGTGCCATCGCGTCGAGTGTCACCCTACGAACAACAGACCTTCACCCTGCCCCGTTCTGTGCCATCCATATCCTCTCGGACGCCCTAGAGCCCATTGCTGCAGCGGCTGTGCCGAGGCTAGAGATAACAGCAGAGAGATACAGTCATTCACAGAGTACTGTACACCCGTGGACTGCCAAGAGGACAAACAAATCTGTCCAGAGGCACTGTGGCCAGCATGCTCCTTAGAAGCCGGTGTGGTGAAACTATGTCCCTATACTTTGAGCATGCTGCCAGGAGGGACCAGTCTTGGGGAAAAGACACCATACTGGAAAGGTACAGCATCAGCCAATGAGAGGAGGACCCTCGATGAGCTGCATTGACACAGTGGCCACAACTATGGGCTTGAGGAAGGCAGAGGTCAGAGGATGATACAGGGTAGGCAAGGTCTATTGTTCATAGTGTTCCTAAGAGTCTTCGTCCCCTGGATGGCAACTAAGAACACAAACACAAACAACACACACACACACACACACACACACACACACACACACACATCTATTTCATAATCCTTAAACTTGTACATCCTAGATCTTGGTACTTCTTTTCCTTTTCTGGTATGTTCCTTGTGGAATGGGTCTTTTTCTCCTACAGGCTTTGTCCCAATACCGTCTCCTTAGAGATGCCTTCTTCAGCCACGTCCAGCAGCTACCAGAAATACAGGCTGCGTTTAGAAGAGGTTGTGACACTAGACACATTATTGCCAATGTCAGATGGGTCGTGGCAGAGAGCAGAGAGCACCAGAGCAATGTCCATCTGTGTTTCATTGACTATGCAAAGGCATTTGACTGTGTGGATCACAACAAATTGTGGCTAATCTTGAGGAAAATGGGAATCCCAGAAAACTTGATTGTGCTTATATGAAACCTATATTTGGACCAGGCAGCAGTCCTCAGAATAGAGCAAGGAAACACTTCATGGTTCAAAATCAGGTAAAGTATGGGTCTGGGGTGCATCCTGTCTCCATACCTTTTCAAACTATATGCAGAACAGATTATTTGGGACGCAGGGTTTTATGAGGAGGAAAGTGGCATCAGGACTACAGGAAGACTCATCCACAGCCCCGTTATGCAGATGACACACATGCCCTTGCTTGTTAACAGTGAGGCAGACCTGAAACATTGGCTGCAGAAGGTCAAGGACTAGAGTCTTCAGTATGCATTGAACCTCAACATGAAGAAGACAGATTCTCACCACTGAGTCAGTTGGCAGCACCATGACGGATGGAGAAGAGGTTGAAGTTGTTAACAATTACAACTTGCTTGCCTCCACAAATCACCACAGTACAGCAAACTGACTGGTGGGCGACTGTTTCTAAGGTGCTGGTTAGGTGACAAAGAATGATAGTTCTCTCTACCTGGTCGGATGTTCAAGAGCTAAAGTGCATCTCAGAATAATCTATAGAAATACGATCAGAAAAATGATTTTGCTAAGAAAACGTGTTACATGAAACATTTTAAAAACATTTAATTTAGAGGTTCTTCTACTTTGTAAATTGTTTTTATCTTGTCTTTTCGTTAGGGCAGTGGAGACAGTTTCCTTGAGAAAGTGTGAATTGGTTTGAGGTAAATTGAGTTCTTAAACAAACCATGGGAGACAAGGGTTAACAAGCTTGGGAAGACGTCGACACTCTCCTAAGGAATTACTTTTTATTTGTCTTATTTTTTCAGATCTGTGAGTTATATAAACCTCTCCCCTTTTAGGTCTAAATCCTCAAGGTGAGCCCTCTGGTGGTAGCTCAGAACCATCTCTTTGTTTGGGGGGCAAAGAGAAGAATGAAGATGATGCCAGGGCAGTGTCAGAAGCCTTAATTCCTAGTACCAGTCCGAGGAACGTCAAGGACAGAGACGCTGTGCCTGTGAAGGTGAGAAACGTGGTGTCCAGTGTGTAGACGCATAGCTTTCCTTGTGCTGTTTCTGTAGCCCAACGTGGCAAGCTTTACTCTACTCACCTGCTGAAACTCTGAATTCACCAAGTCCATTAGGCAAACCAAGCTATGCCAAGCACATTACTGAGTCAGTCCCTACACTGATCAACCTTGTAGTATGAAGTAGAATCATTCATAGAGTTTCCAAGATTATAACTTAATGGGAACAGATGCTCAGCTTTCTACTGGAAAGCGGCTGGTGAGTTCGAATGATTGACCTTTTGACTCGTGGACTTTAAGCAGTGCGCCACTAGGCTTCCTATTTGGCAAGCAGATCTTCTGCGCTGATAAATTGTAGCTTTGGTTCTAAAAACATTGAGATGGTCTCTGTTGATGAAAAACCCAAGTACAGTAGAGATTCTATCTTCTTTCTTTTTAAAATTTTATCCCATTTTGTCTTTTTTAATTATTGCTGTTTAAAAATACACCATACCAGAGGATTCACCAACTCGGCAATCTCTCCACTACAATGCAGCGATGTTACATTTCAGTTGGACCATCATTCTTATCCTATTTCCCCCAATGGTTTCGCTCTCATTAATGTGAACTCATTGATCCCCAAATTTCTTATCTGATCTTTCAAGTTGCTGTGCCACTTAGACCCTAGAGACTCTAGTGGTACCTTGGTTTAAGTAGTTCTGCTGTTAACCAAAAGAGCAGTGGTTCCAATTCAGCAGTCACACCGTGGGGGGAGGAGGAGGCCATCTGCTCTGTAGCAGGTATGTTGTTACTGTTGTTGTGTACCGTCAGGTTGGAACTAACCCACAGCTGATCCTCCAGTGGCTTTTCAGAGGCAGTAAATCAGGAGAAGATTTCAAATCTTTCTCCCATGGAGCAGCTGGTGGATTTGAACTGCATACCTTCGTGTTGGGAGTGCAATTCCTTACCACTAAACCACTAGAGCTCCTTCGGGAAGGCTATGTAGCCCTGCCAATCCCGTGAGGCAGCTCTGCTGAGTTGGAATTGACTAGATGGCAATGCATTTTGATTATAGTAAAACCTGTGAAAGCCAGAGCCTATGTGAAGTGAAAACCTATCGGAGAAGAAGAATGACAATATTTTCCACTAAAATGAACAGTAGCAAAGTGGTAAGACTGCTCCCTGACAAAGGGGAGAACTTGGAAGACCTGGAACAACAATAAATTGCTTCCCTTATTTCTGGTTCTCATATGTTTTGTGCTAGTTCTTGAAAGGGCTCAGTTCCCAAGGCAGGTCTCTTTACTACTTCAGTTAAACTCTACATCCTGGAAGCACTGCGTGTCAGGCGAAGTACTACGTGTCAGGCTGCTGACCAGAAGACTGGTGGTTCAAACTTAGCAGCCGCTCTGAGAGAGGAGGATGGACACTCTGCTGCTGTGGAGGGGCTCCAGCCCGCGACCCAGGGTCACCACGACGTGGAACTAAGTGGCAGAGGGGTTTGGATTGTGGTTGTTGGGTGTTGCTTCATTCAAAGAAGCCTTCAAGGGGAGGTCCAGGAGCCACTGTTTTGTTTTGTTTTTTTTTTGTCACCCCCTGGCAGAGTGTGGGGCTACATGTTGAAAAATACTAAAATACTGATTTAGACCATACTTTGAAAACTGCTAATTGGGGGGGAAAACAACTCAAATACACATGATAATATAAAATAGCACATGCCCCTCATGGACTGTGGTGGCTTAATATAAGGTGCTCAGAGTGGGGTGAGTAATTGATGGTTTGCTTTTAACAAAGCCAGATAAAAACACCTCACACTCACAGCAGTCTACGTGCAGCAACCAGAGATTCACTTGGGTTAATGCATCAATTAGTCATTAATGGAAATTTATTGAGAACATCATATTGACGTTCACACACGGTAAATAGTCATTAGGACCCAAGATCTTGTTTTCAGCAAAGACTGTGTTTCTGACCACGTTTTTTTAAATACCTGTTAACCTTTTCTTCCCCATTTCTTTTTCTTTGCACTCTGCTGCAGGATAGTTCTCCACCTGCCGGCGAAGGCAGTAATTGTTTTCCCCGGAGTCCAGTCACTGGGGCGGGGTCCCCCCTGCAGTCTCACTCCTGTCTGGTGGTGGGTAAGGACCACCACACACCTTGTGGGGCAGGTCTTGACCCCGGATTGCTTGAGACTCAGCGACTGCTCCGCACAGAGCGAACCTCGATAGACCACAACCTGGGCTTTTCTGCAGAAGCTCGGGAGCTCTCCCCCTTTGAGGCCACAGGAACCTTTCTGTGCCATGACATTGCTACCTCTGGGGCAGCCATTTGTACTTCTCTAGGGTCAAGAGTGGTCTCCACGACCCTGGGCATTCCCAGTGCAGAGCCCCCCCACCACGGCTGGGCTAGCCAAGAGACTCAAGCACAGAGCCCCATACACATGAAGGCTGTGGTAGGAGGCACAGCACCATGCCTCTTGCCAGAGAAGCCTTCCGATGCCCTCCCCCTGGAGTCAACTGAGAACACTCTGCTTGAAATACCAGCTTCAAGTCCCAACAATTCACACCACGTGGAAGGGAGACATGAGACGTTTCTTCCCTCCTGGGGTCAGTGTGAGTGTGGGGGAAATGGGAATAAGAAAGATCAGGGAGCTGGATCTGCCACTTCGAAGGACTGTCTGGGTTCTGCCAGCCCAGAGAGGCCTCCAGGCATCCTCGGAGCTCCTTCTAAAACCACCAAGAAGAGAGGTTTGGAAGGAGTGAGAAAGCAGACTCAAGTGGAGTTGAGTGACACCAGCAGTGATGATGAAGATAGGTTAGTTATAGAAGAAATATGAAGCTTCCGGTAAAAGATGGTGTTCACCAGGCAAGACTGTTGCTGCTTCTCAAGTCAGAGAAGTAAACACTGTTGATGAATCACCTGAAGATAAAGAGCCATTTGGAGACCTTTCCAAGCCAAGCCCAAGCAGCTGTAAGGCCTCAACGCAGCCATGGTCTTCCCAGCACTGGTCCTGGGCATGCTGGACAGGACGAGGTCCTGTCCACAAACAAGGTCCTGGGTAGGAGAAGGCTGCGAAGGAGAGTGTTGGGACATTTGATGCGCACAACACCTACACCTTGACTCCAGCTTTATCCTTTTCTCCTTCTGCATTGGACCCAATGTCTGCTTCTCTAATGAAGTGACTTCAACAAAGAGAACCACAATCTACACCTTAACTTATACACATCTCCACATGAACTTCATAGAGTCAAGGTCAATGACTTCCTCCATTAACAAGTAGAGTGTCTACTTCCAAGATGGTACAGGAACTTGGGAATGGTAGAAGTCACTTGAAAAGGACGTAGGATATGAAGTGGGTATCAAGATAACTTCTGGGTGCCAACAGAGAGTAAAACTATGTAAACCTCTTAATCACAACCAAACACCCCAAAGGTATAAGTTGCTGGTCCTGGGGTCTTGAAATCACAGTCTTGGGAGACACCAGTCAATTAACATACCATAAGACACAAAGACAATGTTCTACAGTATACTTTGGTTAACAACATCTGGGGCCTTAAAAACTTATGAGCAGCCCTCCAAGTACAACTATTGGTCTCTCCCTGTCTGGAATAAAGAATAGGAAAGAAAAGCCAAGATGGACCAGGACAATGAACACCTAGGACTAACAGACCACAAGAATTTCGACTTTGATGACCCTGAGGCCAGAAGTACAGGATGGTGCCCGACTACCACAGCTGAACGACCGACCACTCCAACAAGGACCGCAGGGGAAAGTTCCAGACAGAGTGAGTGTGATGGGTGGAACAAGCCCAGGCACGTGAAAATGGCTATCCTGACTGGTCTGTTAGAGAGTGTGGACCCCTGAGATGATGGCCCTTCAGAACCCTTCAAACCTGGAACAAAATTCTTCTCTGTGGCTCAACTTTCAGCCAAACAGAAAACCAAGTGTAGACGGTGAACAAGGCACCCAGTTCTTAGAATAAATCAGTATGGAATAACCAACGCAAGGCCAAGGGCCACCTTTGCCTGGGGGTGGGGCTTACGAGGCAGGAAGGGGAGGAAAGAAGTTTTTATGGAAATGGGGATCACAAGGAAGAGGTAGGAAGAGTATGGTTGTGTTATGGGTAATGCAGTTAATGTGAGGGAGAAGATACTTCTGCATATTCTAGAAAGGAAGTTCAGAATTTTGTCAGAATCATTTTCTCCTGCGTGGACATTGTAAATATATTCCAAAATGCCTGTGATCTGATGAAATATTGATTCTTCTTAAATGTGCTCCTCTTTGGGGTTTAAATGACATGAACAGTCCGTTCTGTGCTTCTGCCTGGTCCCTTTTCAGTGGAGACCTCCTGAACTCCGATTCTTCTAGCTCTGCTGAAGGAACATTGTGCTAAAAGTTAGCAAAACAGCCTCTCAGTTATGACTCATTTTATTTTAGGGGAAACTCACTTCTTTTCCTCTGACTCTTTTTGTCACATTGTGCTCTGAGCAGCCCCCATTAGAGGGTTCGGTTTCCGTCATCGCTGCAGCTTAAACTGATGCCTGCTCACCGCCACACCAACATTGCAGATTTCCTCCCAAAGCTTCAAGGAGATAAAACTAATTGGAGTTTTGACGCCGTTTCACATCTCAGTAATTTTATTCTGGGGGCTTGGTGTTACTCTGCTGTCAAATTAAATCAGCCTCCATGTTGAGTAAGTCAGCAGAGTACGGATCAAATCCCCATGTAACACGCCAGCGCCCCCGGCACGAGGGAGAGCAGGGCCCTGTCGGCCCCCAGCCCCCCAGCCCACACACCCCTCTCCTCTCTCCTCACCTGCCAGAGTGGCGACTTGAAGAGGTTCACACACAGTGCTATATTTCAATAAAATTGCATCCCTGCATTTGCTGTAATTTTGTGCAATTTCAAGTAGTACAGCTGAGCTCTTTGGGTTTCACTTTGATGTGTTGACATTCAGATGACATTTCGTACTTCAAAGAGGTGGCAGCCATGTCAGGCATCCCACACATCCGAACCCACGTTAGTAAATCTCCACGTGCCACTAAATAGGGTCTCACCTCAAGGGTTTTCATCTGAACTTCCTGATCTGAGGGTTATTCTCAGGAAAATCTGGCACAAGACCTGCCTCTCCAGGTACTTCGCGTACATCTGAGGCCCTTTCGCTGCGTCCATAAACTGCGGAGTTCAGCGAGCTCAGCCGGCAGCTAGCAGAAGGGGGGGGGGTGAAAAGGATGCAAGGAAGTCACTCACTAGACTGTTGTTTGAGGCAATCACAAGAGCTGTGTCACTGCGAGGAGAGAGATGGTCAGAGTCAAGTCCCAGCTTCCTGTGGAGCCAGCGGCAAATCCCCTCTCACAGAGTAGACGAGATGAACCGAACCCAGCCCCCAGGGTCTGATCCCCGCCCCGTGGATGATAAGGGAGGCAGCGAGTCACTCACTCCTTTCAACATGGCATTCGTTGATGACTGGGAGACCTTCCCATTCCAAAGACACCCATGGTCCTGCACTCACGACGCTTGGGTGAGAACTGTGAGGGAAGCAGGACATAAGGACCTTCATCCAACTGTTACCATGAAGAACATGAGCTCAGAAAGAGCGAAAGGAAGGACAGGCAGGCTAGGAAGCACTTAATGCATCCTTCAGCTCATGAAAACGCTGTGTGCCTCAGGGTGGGACCGTGCTCCGTGGGTTTTCTTGTTTACCAGGTTTACAGGGACCAAGAAGCTGTCCTTTCTGCCCGAGGACCACTGCATGAACTTGAACTGCCAACCATTTGTGTCTCCCAGAGACACACCCCCACCCCCCACCCCCAGCTCAGAGGAGCTTGATCTAATTGTTTTCTGAGGAGCCACAAGTCTGCATTGTGTTATATGATCATCGAGCTTTTGAATCTTGTCTCATCAAACACCAAAAGTGAAAACAAAACAAGACGATGTGAGTTTAAGACAGCAGGTCTGTGGGGTCGATTGCTCCACAAACACCAGGCTCTGGAGGCTCTGGAAGTCTGTCCCACACGCTCCCCTCCTGAACGGCGGGGGAGCTGCCGCAGGGTCTCCATGCTAAGTCCGTATAATCATTTCTGACAGCACGGATCGTCCAAGAAGGAGTTGGGCTTTCCACGAGCCACTTCTCAAATGAGAACCAAGGTGGAGGCACATTAATGACATCTCTTTAATGTCTTGTTTCTCTGGGAAGGTGACCAGTGCATCCTGTCTCAATCTGTCATTCTGATAGTGGGTGACAACACTTACAAGTGCACCTTACTTTATACCAACACAAATTCTGAAAATGTTGTTTCAGTGATTTTTTTTAAAAAAAACTAAATAAAAAAAGATATGGAAAGACATCCTAAGCTAAAGATGATTTTTTTTCCTAATGAAAAGAATCCTTTTATACAGCAATTAATAATCTTTTATCTTAGAAATCTTAATTTTCCTATGGCTTTTCTTAAAATGGGGTGAAGGGATGGGGAACATTTTAAGGGTAAAATCAGTGGCCTACCACCCACTTTGGGGTGTTGGAAATAAAAGTGTAGTATTAGCCTTGGTAAGTGCTCCATTTGTCCACTCCAAAACTGTGTGCTTTATAATGATTAAGGGAAAGCAAATTTCTTTTAAAGCCAAGCGGACCAGAGATTAAAGGCCCAGATGCTCTCAGTGCTTTCAATGTACCTTCAGGTAAGGTTTCTAACCGACCAGTGCCTCCGTTCCCTCCACAGCGAGGAGCTGCAGTGGCAACTGCACAGACACAGTCAAAGGTTCTTTAAATTCTTTGCCATCTGCAAATGCCATGACCCAAGACTCTCAAGACTCAACACTGCTCTATCTTTGTAACGGCATCAATATCTAGTAAATCTTGCTTATTAAATATATATTGGAGAAAGAGATTGAGCTTCTTCATTGGCAATCTCGACTACTAAGTGACTCATGCACTCCTTGATGGTATCCCTCCAGGGAGTAAATAACCTTTTCATTTTTTTGGATGAAACCATAACTCTTTGGTCTATACTCCAGTGAATCTATGGTTCCTTTCCTAAGTGATGAAAAGTTGATGTCAACGTGAACAAAGGATAGTGTGAAACACAATGTACACGAACTTTGTAAGCAAATCAATATAAAATTAAAAAAAAATTTTTTTTCTAAAAAAAGGAAAAGAAAAGGCAATGAGGTGGAGAATTGGTCACCAACTTCTGGTCAAAACTCTGCCGGTAGCCTGTTGGGTGACCCAGGGAAACGAAATTTCCCCTTTTTGCAATCTCTGCTCAAAAGCCGAGACTGAAAGGGTGGCTGTGCCAAGCAGCGTTTTGGCCACCAGTCCTCGGTCTGCAAGATGAACGGCATGCAGCCTCGTGCCAGAAAGTATTTCCTTGCATTCATGTTCATTACTCAGGGTGGTCACATTACTCATCCCCCTTGCCCAATAGAAATTTGCATTTTGCACAAAATTTTCCTGGTGCAGCAGATTTTTATAGTTATGGAAAATGTCATCATTATCAGAATGTGCTGCTGCCCCGTCCCCAGACATCATTTAACGTGCAGAGGACGAAGTGACCTGCCCCACTGACGGACGGGAGCATTTGTGCCGCTCAGCCGTTATTTTTCATTTCAATTGTTATTTCCATAGTCCATGCGAGGGAGACTCTTTGACTTTTGAAACATGACAATTTTCTCTACTCAAGCACAATTTCTTGTCCTTTTCTTTAAGAACTCATTAAGTATAATTGTCAGGACCAAGACAATCTTGTGTGCCCGGTTTCCGCCCTGTGCAATTCTTTTCATTAATGCTCGGTATTTATGTGGGAATGTACATGGTTCAATCTGAACAAGTATAAAAAAAAATCTGAGCATATTGCTTCACCAGTAAAA
The DNA here is from genome assembly GCF_000299155.1 of Elephantulus edwardii. NCBI lineage: Eukaryota > Metazoa > Chordata > Mammalia > Macroscelidea > Macroscelididae > Elephantulus > Elephantulus edwardii. Next base: position 1,863,329 of record NW_006399943.1, read on the forward strand.
GGCAGAAATTAGTGGAGTGAAGAGGGAGTGAGCGCTGGCCATTTGGCCCCTTGAGGAGGGCTCAGGTCTTCTGAGTGCAGCCTGCAGTTCAGGACCCATTACTGCATTAATTGTTCATAATCAGGGAAGTGAGTGGCTTTTTGGTGTTTGTTGACATTTACTTCGGTCTTTATCTGGTTAAATTACTTTGTTTTGATAAAAATAAAACTGAAAATGACCATGTCTTGTGTGATTTGTTAACATTTTAATAAAAAAATGCCACTAAAAATAGCCTATGTGTTGTTATGAGATGCTATTGAGTTGGGTAAGACTCACGCCAACCTCTGCACAGTCGACCAGAACTTGGTCCCTTCATACTGCATCATCCTGATGTCCACCACGCTCAAACCTGTTGCTGCAGTCAACCCAACTCATTGAGGGTCTTCCTCTCTTTCACTGACCCTCGCCACTTTTTCTAGCAAGGAACTGGCCCCAAGAATTGGCCTTTTCCAGCAAAGAAAAGCAAGGACTTTTCCCAAGGACTGGCCCCTCCTAAAAGCACATCCAAAGTATGTGAAAGAAAGTTTTGCTATCCTTTCATCTAGCAAGCACCCTGGTTGTGCTTCCTCTAAGACAGATATGTTTGTGTTTTTGGTAATTTATGGAATATTCAATTGTCTTTCCAACCCATGCTTCTTTGGGCTTCCATGTTTGTTGTCTAATTTTCAGATGCATAGGAAGCAACTAAACAGACCATGGGTTAGATCAGGTACACCTTAGTCCTTAAACTGATATTCTTGCTCTTTAGCTCTTACAAGAAGTGCATGACTGCAGATTTCTCCAACACAACACAGCTTTTGATTTCCCAGCTGCCGCTACCATGGGTGTTGATTGTAAATCTAAGTAAAATGAAATCATTGGCAACTACACTCCATCTATCATCATACTGCCTATTGGCCTAATGGTGAGGATTTTCCCTTCCATTTTCTTGATATTGAAATATACTGAAAGCTGTACTATTTCATTTTTGTCAGTGACTGTTGCAAGTTTTCTTCACTTTCTGCATCTTCTGTATATTTTGTCTTAATTGGTTTACCAGAAACCCTATCTGCCATATTGGCTTCCATTCCATGAGACGAAAGGACCATTGCTGATAGGTGAAGGATTACGTCGTGCTCAGTCAGCACAGCTTTTTGCGCTGCTGCTTCGCCCCAAGGGTACTCACACTTGTTTGCCATTGTCTGCCATATTTTATAGTCCATAATTTAGAAGTGCCCTTCTACAGTCTTAAGTGTAGCTAAACTTTAAAACCACAGGAGGGCACTATCCACAGTGGCATAATTCAAAACTTTCCCCCTTGGAATTAATAATTCTTAGGTATTTAACAATATTCATTAACAAAGGAACCATCCTTAATTCAAAACCACGCCTCCTCATGAATATAACATGTGCTCTTCAAGAATGAGTAGACTTATTCTACAGTATTGCTCTTGTGTGCATATACCTTTGAAGTCAACAGAGACACAGTACATGGGGTGGGGGTGGGGGGAATGAGGCTAGGAATAGGAAAGGAACATATACTAATTAGTAGTTATTATATGGTTTGGGTTTTAACCAACAACATTCTAATACTATATTATTTCCAAACTTTAGTCATATAAAAGCCATTTTAATGCTTTTAAAACCACATTTGAGCACATTATTTATTTAATATCTTGATTTAAACAATCAGTTTAAAGAAGAGGTTATTACCCTAGGGAATAACAGTTGGGACTTGTAGCCTCGACTTAAATTTTTAACTACACAATAAAATAAGTGCAAGTCTACTCCGAACTCTTCACGCATACATCACTTAAATAGCATCTTCCATACCCTGCTGGTATACGCATCATGCTTGTAGAAATACAAATTGCTGCTTTTCCAAGGAAACCTAGTTCCTGTTAAGTACAGTTCTTGCCTCGTTCTCCTCCCCAAACCAACAGAACTGGTGACCGCAACCAGAACTGAAGGTTTGTCAGATACACTTCTTCAGTCAAATTTATAGTTGGATAATTAATATTCTGAACCAAAGGATTGCTACCACATAATCTTTGCTTCTCAAAGGAATAATCACATAGTGTCTTTTTTGTTGTGGTAGTATCCTTGTTTCTGATGTTTTGTTTGTTGGTTGGCTGACGGGCTGGCTGATTAATGCACAGCTGGTGCACAAGGAAAGTGCATTGAGGCGTCTTGCACAACCACAGTGTTTCCACTAATTCAGCCTCAAACCTGCCTACATCCTTCTGACTTTGAAGCAAGTGGGGTTGGCTACAGTGGGTGGGTCTTGCTGAAGGACTTGAACGCAAGAGAACTTGCTCTATGGCGTCTGGGACCTTGGTCCCCAGCTGTGACGAATGTCTGTTTTCAGTTTCCTTCTGTTCCTGCCAGAGGCAAACTCAACACCCTTTACAATTGATCTTTCTGGGATTAGACCACTGTGAATTTGATCCAGAAGGAGGTGAATTGTTTTTCTGCATCAATGTGTGAGCAACCAGATTCCTGTAGGGAATTGGTGGTTTGTATAGTTAAGGCTCGAGACCTCGAGTCCTGGCTCTGTCACTGGTCAAAGGGGCATCTGCTTGCCTTCTCTGGGAGTATCATGTGCAATGTCCAGCCGTCCTATGTGAAAGGCCTCCCATGCAGGCTTGTTTATCTTGCACTGATGTGTGATCTACAAAGGTTGGTGTTCTACTAAGATTCTCCGCTCCCTCCAAACAGAATTCTCATACATACACACAGGCCATACATTATATTGTTATTGTTAAGTGCTACTGAGTCACCTGCAACTTATAGTGATCGTATGTACAGCAGCTCTGAAGGCTGCCCTGTCCTGAGCCAGTCCCACTGACTCCGACACACCCACCCCCATTGCCCTGTATCAATCCATCTCATCGGGGTCTTCCTCTCCTGTGCTATTCTTCCACATTTCCAAGCATGACATCCTTCTCCAAGAACCAGTCTCTTCTGGCCGCATACCCAAAGTATGTGAGGTGGAGCTTCAAAATCCTAGCCTCCAAGGAGAAACTTGGTTTCACTCTAATATACATTTAGTTGTTTTCTTGGCAGTCCGTGGTGTGTTTAAGAATTTCCTCCAGCACCACAACTCAAAGATATCTATTCTTCTTCTGTCATCCATAGTTATTATCCAGTTCTCTGATGCATAACAACTGATTGCAAAGATGCCTGAGTCAGGCACACCTTAGTCTCTAAACTGACATCGTTGCTTCTCAGTACTCTGGAAAGGTCCCTGACAGCATATTTTCCTAATGCAATTCATCTTTTGATTTCCTGACTGCTGGTGGCAAGAGTGTTGATTGTGGAGCTGAGCAAGCTGTATTGGTTAACAACTTCAATCTCTTCTCCATCCATCATGGTGCTGCCAATTGGTCCAGTGGTGAGAATCTTTGTCTTCTTGATATTGAGCCTCAATCCATATTGAAGACTATAGTCCTTGACCTTCTGCAGCAAGTGCTTCAGGCCCTCCTCAGTTTCAGCAACTACGTTTGTGTCATCCGTATAACATAGGTTGTTGATGAGTCTTCCTCCAATCCTAATGCCACATTCCTCCGCATAAAGCCCTGCTTCCCGAATGATTTGTTCTGCATATAGATTGAAAAGGTTTGGAGACAGGATGCATCCCTGACACACTCCCTTCCTGATTTTGAAACATGCAGTGTTCCCTTGCCCTGATCTGAGGACTGCCTCCTGGTCCATGTATAGGTTTTGCACAATCAAGTGTTCTGGGATTCCCATTTTCCTCAAGGTTAGCCACAATGTATTGTGATCCACACAGTCAAATGCCTTTGCATAGTCAATGAAACACAGACAGACATTCCTCTGGTACTCTTTGCTTTCTGCCAATATCCATCTGACATTGGTGATAATGTCTGTAGTTCCATGGCCTCTTCTAAACCCAGCGTGTATTTCTGGAAAGTACTCCCTTGCTCAGATAAAGAAGTGTAGGTAAAGTTAGTTCCGTGACCCAGTGTGAGAGAGGACTTTCTGGGCCCAGCCAGAAAGATCTTTTTGAAGGCAGAGCCATCTTGGTTTCTGAACAGCGCCAGCTTACAGACGGCCACAGTGCAGGTTTGCTAAAAAAATCCAAATGGTTCTTAGAAATGGTTCATTGGAGTGGGGAAAGGGTCAGGGAGAAGGAATCTAAACTGGGTAATAACCACTGTCTTAGTTCTCTGGCGCAGCTGTAACAGAAATACGAGAGGGTGACTTTAACAAACAGAAGTTTCTTTTTCACTCTTGAGGAGGCTCAATGTCTGAATATAGATAGCACTCCAGTTCTAGAGCAAGTCTGTTTCTCTTCCCTCTGTGGAGAAATGCTTGTCTTTCGAGCTTCTGTCCCTCTGTGCCTTGGCAATCTTCATATGACAGACATTTAGCTTCCCTCTTTTCCACCGTCATACTTCCATGCCCAATATATTCCTGCTGTATCTCAAAATCATAGGCTTAAAACAAAACTTACACTGAGATAGTCACATTAACATAACAAAGAAAGATATTTCCAACATTGGTAGGTGTCTTTTTTAGTTTTAGATTTTTTAAATTGTTTTATATTAGTTTGCTCACAAAGCTCATATACATTGTGTTTCACACTATTCTTCATTCATATTGTGTTACATCATTCTCATGCATTGTGTTTTATAAAATCCATCACCATTGGACCTTGCCCATCATCACTCTGTCTTTTCAGGTTCCCATCACCCCAGTCACTGAATCAATCTGTCTCATTGAGGGTCTTCTTCTCCTGCGCTGTCCCTCCACCCTCCCAAACATGACGTCCCTCTCCAAGGACTGGTCCCTCCTTGCAACATGCCCAAAGTATGTCAGAAGAAGCTTCAGAATCCTTGTCTCCCAAGGAGCAGCCTGCTTTCACCCTCTGTTTGTTCTATCAGTCCATGGTATGTTCAATACTCTTCTCCAGCACCACAGCTCAAAGGCATCAGTTCTGTTTATCATCCTAGTCATCCATTTTATCCTCTCCAGATTGGGCGTTTCTGGCTGTATTTGGCAGTCTCTTTACCCACAGACTAGGTGTTAGGTGCCTTCGAGACAAGTACAATTCACAGGAGCCCTGTGAACTGTGGCCTGTTCTGCCCTGTCCACACCATCCCGGACAC
>NW_006399943.1:1868738-1905155 GCF_000299155.1 Elephantulus edwardii
CGCTCTCCCATCCCGGACTCGCTCTCCCATCCCGGACACGCTCTCCCATCCCGGACACGCTCTCCCCACCCCGGACTTGCTCTCCCATCCTGGACATGCTTTCACCCACTGTTCTGGTCGCTGTGTCAGTCCATGTCCTTGAGAGTTTTCCTCCTTCTCGGATTCTCCACATTTCCCAGCCCCAAGGACTAGCTTCTCCTGACAGTGTGCCCAAAGTATGTGAGACAAAGCTTCACCATCCTTGCGTCTAAGGAGCATTCTGGTTGCCCTTCTCCTGACAGTTCAGGGGTTCTGGTTTACCATATATATTTCAGGAGGGTCATAGTTCAATCTGTAACACTTCCCACTTCGTTCCTCCCACTGCTGTGGTCCCACCCTCCCTATAGATGGTGCTCAGACACCCAAGTGGTCAGCAGTGGAATCTGGCACTGTCTGCTTCTTCTGATCTCCATGTCAAGGAGTTGAGGTCTGTGTGGTCCACTAGGCCTTCAGACTAAATCTCTGCATTGTCGCTTTTGTTATCACTTCTTTCCTCCAGAGAAGGTAAAACCAATAGTTGCACCTTAGATCGCTAGTCACAAGCTTTTAAGATTCTAGCTTCTACTCACCAAAATAGGACGCAGAATATTGTCTTTTGTGGACTAAGTTCTCAGACTTATTAATTCAGTCCAGTATTTTGCCCACCACATTCGACACCACGTTCACAGTTGCTTTGAGATATGCCTTCTAGACTCTACGTGCGGAACATTGGTTTGTTATTTTTCAATTAACTCTAAACTTCATTGATTTTTCAGTCTTCCTTCTTCCTTGGGAAGAACCAGGAAATATGAAAGCAAGTTTATGTGAATAAATGGTGCTTGTTGCTTTATCAATATCAGATAGTTTGCTTGAAAATATACTAGGCATTCATGAAATATTTATAGATTGGATGGTCAGATCTTGCCATGAGGGTGTAAATACGCCCAAACTCCCACACAATCTCAACTACACCTACAGTCAAGTGGGACGAACCCAGGAGGCTTTCTAATTTGCTTGGGATGGTTCACTTCATGGGTTTCCACTTTCTTTTTTCTCCGGAAGCTGAAAACCAGAATGCTTGGTTCTGGCTTAAATCAGAAGCAAACATTAGGCTGACAGGAGCACTCTAGCCCCAAAGCCCAGCATTCTTGCTGAGACCACAGCCTCAGAAAGTTTCCAGTCTGTCCCACCACCCTTGCAAAGAACAGACAGCAGAATGATACATTTTTTGACAATTTCCTCAATAGGGTTTAAAGCTATCAATAGATATCCAGTTAACTGGAAATTACCCAGAAAATTAAATTATCCAGTCTATCCCCCTCCTTAAATGTTCTAGTTAATTAAGCTTTGATTATGTTTGTTTTTCCAAAAGAAAACTTCTCTTCGAAGACATTTAAACACCAGCAGACACGAGCCATGCCCATGTGGTCTCGTCATTTATGCTCTTGGGTTGCTATTCCGTGGGCAATTTGGCAGAGATCATAGACTGAAACAAAGAAGATGTTAACAGCAAAAAAAAAGACATCACCAGAAAACCCTTGCAAGACAAACACTTCAAATCTTCAATTATGAGACAACCTGATGCAGAAAGAGAATAAATTAATTTAAAAACCTCCTGCACAAAGAAAATAATGGAAAAATACATCACAAGTAGTTATCCCCTTTGTGCTAAAAACATGTGATTTGGAGAAAATAGCTGCATGGCGCTGAATGTGTTAGTCTTATTATCTTTTTCTGGTTTTAAACTCTAAGGGGAGAAACAGAGAATAAGAAAAAAGCCACTTTCATTGTTGCAACAAACATTTATTGGGTATTTAGTATGTTGCCAGGCACTAGGTTACACTTCCTGTGATTTTTTTCCTACTTTTAAAATTACTTTCAATCATATGAAAGAAACTTCTAGATGCCTCATTTCTGATTCCATTAGTGGTTCCGGAAAAACCATTTATTCTAAGGCGTTTGCTGAAATTGTTATGGTTCAATTTAGGGGTACTGCTTTGAATATGATTTGGTATTTTGATAATTCTCTTAGGAACCTGCAAGGGCTTTGGGGTGGGTGGTTTGTCATGGCTTTTCGTGTTGTCTAGTTGCCAGGAGAAACTTGGGTAACTAAAGCTTAAGAGAGTTGTAAATCGGGCTCCTCGAGAAACAGGAGTCCTGGGAAAAAGTCCTATTAATGGAAAGGTCCAAGATGCTAATCCGCCAGCTGCTCCTAAGAAGAAAGTAGTCTGTAAAAATAACAACACTGGGAAGTTCTGCTCTGTCCTGTAGGGTCTCTGAGAGTCAGAATCAACTCCAGGCCAGTGAGGGTGGCTCTTTGGTTTTACCCCTGGGACCAACACCTGGAAATGAGGAGAAAGAACAGATCATCTGGAGGCATGAACTGCCTGAGAAGCTGTGTGTATCTAAGGCAATTGACAAAGGGCTCTTCCTGAAGACAGACTGCCTTTGGCTCCCACACTGCTGGGACATCAACCTTTCACTAAGGGGATGTGGATGGCACAGCTGAGCGTCCACTACCATCCATCCGTCCGTCCATCCGTCCATCCATCCATCCATCTATCCACTTATGCAACCATCCATCCATCCATCCATCCATCCATCCATCCATCCATCCATCCATCCATCCACCTATCCATCCATCCATCCAACCATCCATCCATCTACCTATCCAACCATCCATCCATCCAGCCAGCCAGCCAGCCAGCCACTTATCCATCCACACATCCATCCATTTACCTATCCAACCAACCATCCATCCATCCATGCATCCATCCATCCATCTATCCATCCACCTATCCATCCATCCATCCATCCATCCATCCATCCTTCCATCCATCCACCCGCCTATCCAACCAACCATCCATTCACCTATCCAACCAACCATCCATTTGTTCATTCTTCATCTCTTTTATCTGTTCATCCACCTAGTCCTCCATCCCTCCCTCTTTCCATCCATCCAGCTTTTCATCCATTCTCCCTCTTGCCTTCCTTCGATCTATCTGTGCATTCATCATCTACCCATTCATCTATTAATCCACCAATCTTTCCTTCCAACCATCCATTTATGCATGTATCCTTCCAGTTGTACATGTCTCTATCTTTCATCCATTTCCCCGTCCGTTTGTCCATCCCTGTCACCAATGATCCTCTCTCCTGCCTTTTAGCCTCCCCTGCATCCATTCTTCTCTTTCCTACACCTTTCTCTCCCTCCTTTCTTCCTTCCATTAATCCACATATCCAACACATATTTATTAAGGATCTGTCATCTGTCAGGCACAGTCTGGTAGAAAGAGCTCTTTAAATAAAGATTATATGCTAATTATTTACAATTTGGTAAATGTCAAAAGGAGGCTGTACTAGTGAGATAAGAGAAAATAATTGGAGGTTCAACATAATCTGCTAACTGAAGAATGAGTAGGATCTGAGAGGAGGGTCCTAACGGACTGGAAAGGGAGAAATTGGCTTTCAATTTAAAAGCATAGTCTTGCTTGCAATGTTTGTATTATTATTATTATTATTAAAAATGGGAGGTACTACAATTGAAATAGCTTTATTTAACATGGCTCAAGGGAGAACTGTTGGGAGCTGTGTGAGATTCCACAGGACCTGTTCAAGTTTTCATCTCAGCATGCTGTCTCAGACATCCCTCGTCATTTTCAAAACAGCTCATCTAAATAGAATAGTCTATAAAGTGAAACCTTAAAGGGTCAATCTGCCGGCCTCTAGAATTGAGAAGCTGCTGTCCATAAACCGTGTCATCAAGCAATCGGTTCACCTCACAGTTGTTGCCATCGTCTACGGGGAGAGAAAAAAGAGGGGGGAAGTCACTGTGACACCAGGAGATTCTTCCGTGTCTGCGTCCAGTGTCGCATCTTCTGGAGTGCGTGGAGAAAGGACTTCCTCCTGGCCTCATCGAGGAATTAGATCTTAATGAAGAGGCTCTGAGAACATCCCGGAAGTTGAGCATCAACTTTGAACTGTTTCTCCTCATTTCACCCTCTCTTCACTTAGAATAGTGGAGAAGGGTAAAATAACAAAAACAAAACAAAAGCCCACTGTCATTTGGGTCTAGGAATATCCCAGCGGTGCAGACTTGAGGCCTTACTGCGAGGATACACCCAGCCTGGGGGCTTCTTTATTCAGTCCAGCAGCCTTCAGTCCTTATTTACAGAGATGCGAAGTTTGAAAAGCGTAACCTTTTCAAGGAGTAGCTGAGCTCTCCCCTGTTGAACTCGTCCAATTAAAAAGCCAATTCCCAGGTCAGCATAGAGGAGTTGTCTTTCTCATGTCACTTAGAAAAATGGTCCACATCCGGCCAAGAACTTGGAGGGGGTGGGGAAGGCATTTCAAAATTTTTGTTTTCAAAGCCTCAGGAGAAAGAGAGAGCACTTCAAGGCCGGGAGCCTGGGAACAGAGGGACATCTTGGTCTTTAATTAAGGGAACTGATGAGAAGAAGGAGCATTCACCATTTTAAACCGCTGGTGGTAGAAAGTCAGCGTGAAGCTCACGGATAACCAGAATGAGTTTGTTGTCCCAGCTGTCCTGGTACCTGCCCCAGCCTGTGCGCTGACCAAAAGCTAAATGCTTCCCAGTGGGGAGACTTGATTTTCACAAATGGTGAAGAAAGTGGAGCTGCAGGCTCCTCTTGTGGGATCTGTTGGTCATTAGGCATTAACAGAGCCGGACAGGCAGTTGTCCACAGGTGGGAGAAGCTGGCAGACGTGGCAGCACCGAAGGTCCCAGGAAAGATGAACACTTTAGTGTGTGTGCACCTTCAGCAGGGGAGACAGAGCTGGGGGAGGGGACAAGAGAGGACCCCCACCCATGGCGCTTTGATTTTAGAACCAGGCTGCTGGAAATGACTGACAGATGGGATCCAATTATATCGTGGAGAGAAAAGGCAACTTCCAGGTGGAAATGCAATTGGCTTTTGTCCTGCACCTAGAACATGCAGCGTGCGGAGGCTGTCTGTCCTCCACTCCCTCGGTCACTAGCTGTGTGTCACCCGCAGCAGGAGGAATGAGTTCTCAGTGACACACATGTGAATTCCAAATGACCACTTGGTGCACCGCAGGTGAGACATGTGGGAAGGGTGGTAGAGCCCCTGTGCACACACGTTTAAGCAGAACCATACCAGGGAATGAAATGATGCAATTAGAGTGTTGAGAGAGGGGCGGGGTGCGGGGGTGCTAAGCCTGTGAGAGCTCACACTGGCAGTTCTGGGGGGCAGAACCCACTGCTTTTTTTCCTGCAAAGTCCTGGCACTTGCCCTGATTGACAGACAGAGCTAAACTCTACCTTGGACATGGAATAGCTCTGTGTATCTTCAGGGGAGATCTGGTGGCCTCGTAGTAAGGAACTGCACCACCAACCTGAAGGCATGGGGTTTGAATCCACCAGCTGTTCCACGGGAGAAAGACTGCGATCCTTTCTCGTGCAATTTACTGCCAGACAATATGCTGCGGAGTCAGCTCTGAGTGAATTCTTACTCAACAGAACGTAGCCCAACGTAAGCTCACCTCCCCTAGCCTAACACGGGTGCCTTCAGTCGTTCTCCGCGTCGAAGGCAGAAGAGAGAGCAAGCAGCATGCATCTCCTTTAAACAACATGTAAGGACTTCACCGCAGATGAGGTCTGGATCCTAGGAGGTGACCCACGCACACTTGTCCCAGCGCCTGTTGACTCTGTGGAATCCAGTGCTGGAAGGCCTTTTCTAGGCCTTTTCTAGGCCTTAAATTCTCCCCTGATATTCAAAAGATGGGATTTTGTAACACAGGGTTGATTAGGAGAATGGTGGTTTTATATTTGTTTTTAATCCAGAACTTATTTTTCCTTTTGTGGAGCAGGAAAACGGAACAAAACCAATGAGCTATCATTGGGCCTGTCCCAGCTCAGGGCAGCCTCTCGTGCTGAGGAACAGGACGGACTGGAGTCCCTAAGCTTTCAGCGGCCACGGACTCTGGGAAGAGAATCTCCAGGCCTTTCTTCCACACCCAACTCCTCTGGGACTGTTTCTTTATGGAGGACTTGGCGGCTGTAAGTCTGCTCCAGGCTGGGTGTGGGGCACAGAAATGAACAGGTCCCTGCATTCAGGAAGCATAGCTCCAGTTCCATCACTGGTTTTGTGTTTGGTACAAAATACAGTTCCTCAAACTGTGCCATGTTAACTGGAATGTCCATTCATTTATTCTTTCATTTCTTCACTCAGCAAGCCATTTCATAACCCCTACTGTTTGCAGGAGGGAGTTCTGTGGCTTAGTGGCAAGGATTTATGTTGCCAACTCAAAGGCACATGGTTCAAATACACCAGCTTCTCTGTAGGAGAAAAATGGGCAATCTCCCATCTCCACCCTTGTGATTTGCAGTCTCTGAAAACTTGCTGGAGGGTCAGTTATCAGTCAGTCCCAACGTGCTGGTACGTAGCACAAACACCACCAACTGCAAGCAGGACTGTGATCAATGAGCCACTAGAGAAAATTAAGTTGAATCAGTCCAATAACTAGTAAAATGCACACACCTTGGACCTAGACAGACTTGGGTTGGGGTTCTAGCTCTCTGCTCTTGATATCTGTTTGTTTTTGTAGGCCCATTCCTGATGTCTCAGTTTTCTCTTCTATAAAATGGGAAGAGTGAAAATAACTTCCCAAGTTATTAAATAAAATGTTTTAAATTATTTTTAACAATTATTAAAATTATTATTTTTTAAAATTATTTTCAGCAAAATGATGACTTGTCATTTACCCTTCTTCATTTTATTTCTTTATTATTACAATCTGAGTGAAAATTCACATATAATATTAGTTTTTCTTTCTATCATGCATACATATTTTGTTTTGTTATTTTAATCACAATGCCTTTAGTGCCATTAAACTTTCCCTGTTTCCAGTCATAAAAAAGACTTCCCCATAAGAGAAGTCCTGGAGCAGATGGCTTCACAATTGAATTCTACCAAACATTCAGAGAAGATCTCTCACCAATTCTACTTAAAGTATTGCAAAAAAATAGAAAAAGAAGGAACACCCTCAGAGTCATTCTATGAAGTAAGCATAACCTGAATACCAAAACCAGGCAAAGATATTACCAAAAAAGAAAACTACAGACCAATATCTCTCATGAATATAAATGCAAAAATCCTTAACAAAATCCTAACCAATAAAATCCAACCAAAAGCGCATTAAAAAAAATCATCATGACAAGTGGTATTTATAACAGGTATGCAAGGATGGTTCAACATAAGAAAAATAATCAACATAATTCATCATATTAACAAAGAAAATTGCAAAAACCATATGATCTTAGCAATCCTGATAAAAACACCCAGTAAAATTGGAATAGAAGGGAATTTCCTCAACATAGCATAAAGCATATATGTAAAACCGAGAACCAATCTCATTCTAAATGGAGAAACACTAAAAGTATTTTCTTTGTGAACAGAGACCAGCCAGGGATGCTCACTGTCACTACTTCTAGTCAATATTCTAATGGAAATAGATGCAAGGGCAATACAACAAGAGAAGAAAATAAAAAGCATCCCAATTGGCAAAGAGAGGCTTACACTATCGCTCTATGCAGATGATATGATAATGTAGACAGAAAACCCAAAGACTCAACAACAACAACAACAACAAAAAAAAAACCCAACAACAAAAAACCTGTTAAAACTAGTAGACCAATTTAGTAGAGAGGCAGGATATAAGATTAAGACCCCAAAATCAGTGGGATTCCTGTACAGTAACAAAGAGAACCCAGAGAAGGAAACCAAGAAGGCAATACCATTTACAATAGCCAACCATAAAGTGAGATACTTGGGAGTGAACCTAACTATAGACACAAAGGACTGTACAAAATAAACTACAGAACATTTCTGTGAGACACAATAAAAGACCTAAATAATTGGAAAAGTGTTTCCTGCTCATGGGTAGGAAGATTCTATATTGTGAAGATGATAATCCTAACAAAAATAATCTACACATTCAGTGTAATCCCAATCCAAGTAATCTACACATTCAATGCAACCCAAATCCAAATAACAAATTCATTTTTTTCAAGGAGATTGAAAGAGAAATTGTCAAGTTTATTTGGAGAGGAAAGAGATCTTGAATAAGCAAAGCACTTCTGAAGAACAAAAATTAAGTGGGAGTCACAGCACTCCTTGACCTCAGAACCTGCTACACAGTGGTAGTAGCCAAAACAGAATGATACTGGTACCATGACAGGCAAATAGACCAATGGAACAGAATTGAGAACCCAGGAAGGGACCCTTCTACCTTTGGTCAGCTGATAATTGACAAGGAAATAAAACCAATCAAGTGGGGAAAGGACAACCTCTTCAACAAAAAGCTACCTGCAGAAAGCTGAAACAAGATCCACATCTCACACCATACACAAAAATCAATTCAAGGTGTATCATGTACCTGCGAGTAAAGCCCCAAACCATGAAGTGTATAAGAGAAAAACTGGGATCAAGCTTTGATGGCCTAGTCTATGGTATAAAGAGACTGCCAAATACAGACAGAAATGCACAATCTGGAGAGGATAAAATTGATGAACGGGATCTCCTAAAGATTAAATCCCTGTGCAGAAATAAAACATTTCCCAACAGAATGAAAAGAAAACCTACTGACTGGGAAAAAACATTTGGCAATACCATTTCAGACAAGGGTCTCATATCAATCTGTAGGATTCCTGTTTACAGAATCCTACAGAGCATCCACAGGTAAAAGGCTGATAACACAATTACAAAATGGGTAAAAGACATGAAAAATGACTTTTTTCACAAAAAAGATATTCTGATGGCCAACAAACATGTGAAGAAATGCTCAAAATCATTGGCAATAAGAGAGATGCAAATCAAAACCATGATGAGATACCATCTCACCCCAGTAGCAGTGGCAAAGTTTAACCAGACAGCAAGCAATGAAGGTTGGAGAGGATGTGGAGAGATAGGAACTATTATACACTGTTGGTGGGATTGCAAAACGTTACAACCACTCTGGGAGGCAGATTGACATTTCCTCAAAAAGCTGAATATAGAAATTCCATATGACCCAGCTATTCCACTGCTTGGAGTATATTCTGAGAAAATGAGATCTGAGGCACAAATGGAGACTTGTACACCAATGTTCATAGCTGCATTATTCACCATCACAAGAACATGGAAACAGCCCAAATGTCCAACCACAATCTAATGGACTGAGAAATTATGGTACATTCACAGGATGGACTACTACGCAGCACACAGGAGCAATGATTTTGTAAATCACTACCTAACTTGGGAGGGACTGGAAAGTATTATGCTAAGTGAACTAGCTCAGTCCCATAAGGACAAACACTGTTTAAAGCCATTATTGTAGAAATAGAAAGATAACTAGTAAAATGTGTATGAGGACCCAAGGGGAGAGGGTAGAAGCAAAGGGGTAAGAGCGGTTAGGAGAGCAATCACAGGGTCTCACAATTTGATGGGTAGAGGAAGGGGTGGGTAAAAGAAATGGGAAAATACAGTGTGAAAAAGGATGTATACAAACTTTGTAAGTAAACTAGTATAAAATAAAAATTGTATTTTTTTTAAAAGCACATTTTTCCTGCTCCCTCCCTGTGAGTCTCATTTCCAGTAGTCCTTCTATCCCACTCCTTCCTGTCTTCAGAGCTTTGACTTTGGCCAAATGCTGCTCTTCTGACCATATATGGTTGGTTGTCTTCAGCCGGCGCTACTGTTCACAGACAGGTCCGTCTTCTGTTGAAAGCTGAGTCACAGGAGCAAGTTTGTTCCAGATTCTGAGCACGACTTGGGGCCCAGCAGGATGTAGCACTATTATTGTAGCTGTACACTGTCAAATTGGAATCAACCCACAGCTGACCCTCCAGTGGGTTTTTTAGAGGCAGTTAATGCCATAAAAGGACACTATCCATCCTTCTCCTCACAGAGCGACCGGTGGTATCAAACCACGGGCCTTCGGGATTGCAACACAGCTACTTGCCACGCTTTATTTACATAATGTCAATCAGAAGATCTACTCTCAAGACTCCTCAGACCCTAAAAAGACGACTGAGGACCCCAAAGAGTGTCTGGTCTGGTCCTCAATCCTTATAAAATAAGGATCTGTATGTTTTTTTTACCAGATTATAAATGGAAACTGAGAAATAATTTTAAAATAGCAGTAGATCCATTCCATGATAACATAAATATGCACTTTTTTTGTATAAAATGGCAGTCGTTCCCCCCCACACCCTAAAAATATTAGCAAGAAGGGAGCATTGTGTTCTTTCTCTTTGTGCATCTTTGTTGACACCACACTTTACACTTCTGAGAAAGCCCCAAGAAGACCTCATAAGAGAATTTGACTCCCAAAGCCCAACAACATCTTGGTATCACTGTGAAAGCAGAGCTGAGAAACTTTGGAAGGTCTGAGAGACCCGGGGCCGGATCTTGAGAACTGCTCTCTTAATCTGTTCTGTCCTCCAGGACAAGAACAGTGTTCATTCCCATTTTAAAGATGCAGAAACTAAGGCTCAGAAGAGGAATGGACATGCCCAAGGCTATGCAATGAGTAGCACTAGAGCCAGCATTTAATCCCAGAAGGTGTGGAAGAGTCTGCATCCTTACCTCGTGTAGAAAATCCCAAACAGGAAGTGCTTGGGAAAGGGTGGGCAGCTGAGGTGACAGTGGAGTCATTCAATGTCCTTCCATGGTGGGTGTGACCCCACCCCACTGTCACATTAGCTCATGTCACACCTGAGAGAAAGAGCTTTGGAGTGAAAAGAGAGGGGGTCTGAAAAAGAGTCACCAGGAGTCTGAGCATTTCTTGAATCACCTCCATTTTTGTTCCATCTCAAACATTGGCTGTAACTTTGGGTTCAAACTTAGCCACAATTGTGCAGGTGACGCCTGGACAGGCAGGATTTTGTCCTTTTGTACATGGGGCCGCTATCAATTGGAACTGACTCAACTAAGCTCAACAACAATGGTGTTTCCACTCCAGAATTAATCCAGGGTCTACAAGACTTTCTCATCACCTGAAGGGCTTTAGAAACTCCCTCCCATTTTGGCTCCTTAGGTGAGAAATCCACCGTTGTGCACACATTAACACACTGCCGTACACTTTTAAATTGACGACCATCATTAGAAACATCCTCCCCCTCCCCATTGCAAAAAAAACAAAACGTGTTAACACAGGGCTCTCACCTTGACCCCTGGACCACAAAGGTGGGCCCTTGGTTCAATAGTCCTTTAATTTGGTCACTTTCAAGGTCAATCCAACCAAAGAGCCGAGCACTTCTCTTTTTTCCACACATGGACCATTTGTTCT
The DNA here is from genome assembly GCF_000299155.1 of Elephantulus edwardii. Taxonomy (NCBI): domain Eukaryota; kingdom Metazoa; phylum Chordata; class Mammalia; order Macroscelidea; family Macroscelididae; genus Elephantulus; species Elephantulus edwardii. The sequence continues at coordinate 1,880,067 of NW_006399943.1, forward strand.
TTCTGGTTGTCCATATATGCCACCAACTCTCTATGCAACTCACCTCTTCCCATTTGGTGGTTAGGAAGCAGAAGAGAAGAGAGAGAAGCACTGCATTAGAATTTGTGGGGAGAAATGAAATTGTTTTCCAGATGCTGGCAACTGGCTTTTTTGTTTTATTAATGCAGCAGAGAGCCGCATAGATCTGTGTCATATACAAAATCAACGATACCACAAGGGACCATCACCAACCAGCCTGGTACTAACATCTCGGTCACATTTGCATAATGGTTTGCTATTTCCAAGGCCCTGCCTTCTACCCCACGGGTTTCACTTGGATGGTGTGGAGTGGAGTTGTGGTTCTGCATGGAACTAGCCGACTGGCACAGGACGCTCTTTCATGACCACCACGCTCCAGACCGTGAGCCTGCACACTCCAGGCCCCATCAGAGGCGCCAGGGAAAAGGACATTAATATTGAACATTTTTTCCTTTGCTTTTATGATTGCATTCCCATATTCCCTTGAACTTGTTCAGAACTTCCTTCCTTGCCCTCTTTCTGCCACTGCTGGCTGACCTTTGCAGGGTCACCCACTTGTGCTGGTGAGCTGGAGACTTTCCCAGTCTTTGCACAAAAGGCTAGCGCTCTGGGAGGCCCCGCGGTCCTAGACAAACTAGCGGCTGGTCACCCTAGAGTTGACCCAGTCCCTGGTAACTGGAGCTTCTGTCTCCTTCTCAGCAGTGTGGCTCCCGTAGAAATGAGTGCTTCCCACATGCCCTCACTGTGGCTGGAGGGCTAGGACTTGAAGCTTGAATCCTCGTCCTTGCCCCTCCACTTGCCAGCACTCTCTGCTCCCATCCATCAGAGCAGTAAAGGCATGAGAGGGACCTGGCCTCATATGTTCTTCCACTCTGGAGGAAATCTCTTTGTACCTTTGTCATCACAGGGCCATAGTCCTCGAGGTCCCGGTCCCCTTATCCCACCCTTGGGCCAGGGCTCAGACACTTGCTCTGGTTTGGTTAATAATACGCTCCCATTCAGGACTGGGAATCTCCAAGGAGTCTGGTTCAGGGATTGGCAGTGAGGTCCTGTGGGCAGGTTGCCAGGACCAGCTGTGGCATCCCCACCCCTGCAGTGAGGTGTCTATCCTCAGTCTCTCTTGGAGCTACCTTTTATCTGAGCTCCATTCAACAATATTGCTGTCAGCTTGGTGGGTTAATCTATGTCCTTCTGATGGAGTCAGATTCTGAAGTTGACAACTTAGGTCTCTGCCTGCAAGAGTGGGTCTAGGGAAGCAACATTCTCCCTGCCCCAGCTAGGTTTATTGATCCACCCACTCTTTCACTGATCCAACTACTCACCCACCCCATTACTCATCCATTCACCATCCATATACTCACCCCTCCATCCGTCTACTTGTCTGTCATCCATCCATCCATCCATCCATCCATCCACTTAGCCACCCACTCATTCATCCATTTCCTTTTATCATCCAGTTCCTCTCCTTTCTCCCCCATCCCACTGGTGAACATACATATTCATTAATCATTTTGTGTATTATTGCTTTGTCTATATACATACAAACCTGAAGCACATCACTCAATGGACCTTTAAGAAGTATGCAGACATAGCCACCACCCACATGAAGATAAAGAAGACTCCCACCACCTGGAAGACTCTTTACTGTCATCTCCATGTATTACTCCTCCTTCCTGTTCTGACCTCTACCATAATAGACAAATTTTGAGGATGCATTTTCAATTTATAGAAAGACTTGTTATGCACCTTCTCCAGTATCTCAATCTCCTGATTAAGTTCTGTGTGGATAAGGTCCAACTATTTTTCCAAGGATCCATCCTATCCCTTTCTTTTAACGGATATGGAATACTTACTGGGTGTTTATGAGGAAGATTCATAAACAACCTTCATTATGCAGAGGACACAATCTTACTTGCCAAAACTGAGGAGGACTTGCAACACTGGGTGCAGAAGATCAAAGACTCCAGCTTGCAATATGGATCACACCTCAACATCAAGAAAACAAAGATCTTCACCACTGGGCCAACAGGCAACGTCATGAGAGATGGAGAAAGGAATGAAGGTCTCAAATGATTTCATCTTGCTTTGATCCGCAATTAACACCATCGGTACCAGCAGTCAAGAAATCAAAAGATGGGTTGCACTGAGAAAGTCTACTGTCAAGAATCTCTCCTAAGTATTGAAGAGCAATGATGCAAGCTTAAGACTGGAGTGGGCCCTTAATCAAGTCATGGTCTTCTCAATCACCTATTATGCATCTGAAGCTAGACAGTGCTTAAGAACAACAGACAAAAGATTGACGCCTTTGAGTTTTGGTGTTGGAGAAGAGTCCTGGATATCTCATGGACTGCCAAAAGAGTAAAAAGCTACGTCTTGGAGAAAGTGGAGCCAGTGTGCTCCTTGGAGACAGAGGTGGTAAAGCTTGTCTCACATCCTTTGGGCACGTTGTTGAATGAGACTATTACTTGGAAAATGATGTCAGGCTTGGAAAGGTGAGGGGTCAGCAAAGGAGAGAAAACCCCTCAATGAGATGGAGTGACGTACATAATGGCTGCAGCAATGGGGTCAAGTGTGCCAAGATGATAAAGGTAGCGTAAGATAGGACAGGGTGCAGATTCTTCAGTCACAGGGTCAGAATGAGCCGTACTTGACTCGACTGCACTTACCAACAACAGTTACCTGTGTGTTTATTATTTAGCCCTGGTCTGCCAAATGCCACAAATGGGTGACTTTACCAAGCAGAAATTTCTTCTCTCTGAAATTTAAGAGGCTAGAAAGTCAAATTCAAGATACTGGCTCTAGGGGAAGTCTTTCTATCTCCATTGGCTCTGGACGAAAGTCCTTAAGGCAGTTCAACATTGTGGGTCTAATGTTCCTTCGAAATCTCCTTATGTCTTGACTCAGCATCAAGGAGGACCCCAGCTCAGGGACTTCAGTGCGCAAGACGCACTCTGTTCTTTCTTGGTGAAGCTGAGGTCTCTCTCTGACCCCTTCTGTCTCTTATAATGATACTGATAGAAGATGATGTAGACCATACCCCAGAGAACGTTCCTTAATCAGACCACAGCTGTGATAAGATGAAGGTTATTTTATTCTGTCCTTAATCTTCTTACAACTAATCGGTATGTCAGATCTCAGAGAGGCCATTCCATAAGTACCACATTACATCATTACATCCCAAACGCTGAGAGTCATGGTCTAGCCAAGTAAACAGATATTTTGGGGGGGACACAGCTTAATCTTTAACAACCTGGTTATACCGGTCTCCTCTCCAGGCTGCCTCAGCTCAAGTGATGGCCTGTGAATGCCTCCAGTGTCTTTGCACATGAGTGGTTGCTGGATTTCTCCAGAGAGTAATGAGAGTTTAGAAGGTCAAGTTTTAAACCTGGGAGGGAATGTGTGTACCTGATGGGCGTTTTGTATGTGTCATGTCTACAACATGCCAAAGCACCAAATCTGTTGCCACTCAGGCCTTGATGACTCAGGTGGTATTTCATGCTCCATACTATAGATCTTTCCCCCCCCCATAAGATTAAATTATTTTTTTTAATTTTTAAAAATTTATTATTAATTTCAATGAAAATTTACAGAGCCTTTGGCTTTCTATTCATTCATTGTTGCACATTTTCCCCTTCCAAGCCCTCCCCACTGGCACACTACCCTCTTGGAAAAGTAAAAGAAAAATTCTTTCATTGTTTTACAAACCCTCCCCCAGGTCCACCCCACCATGTAGCCTTTGCTCTACACTCCTGTCATGACAAAAATACCCAATAACTTTCCCTCTTAAACAGTTTTCTCCCTCATCTGTTTCAGTGCAGTATACATTATTGATCCCATCCTTCTCAGACTCCTCCCAACACTGAGGTCAGTCCTGCTTTACAACAGTGGCACTATGCTGTATTTGTCCTTTTGTGACTGAGATACTTCACTCAGTATAGTGTCCTTCAGGGTCACCCATTTTGAATAATATTGCATGAGTTCCTTGTTTTTCAATGCAGCATAATATTCCATCATGTGAATATAAAGGCAGGCCTGAGGGCTGCAGATTAGAGTCACCCACCTTTGGTTTGGGAGCATGACTTTCTGCCCACTAGGCCAACTGATCTCTCTCTATGCTGTTGTTGTTTTTAAGTGCCATCGAGTCGGAGGTGACTCACAGCGACCCTCACAGACCAAAAGGCAACACCATAATGGACAGAGAAAGGATTGAGACAGTCAATGACCTCATCTTACTTGGATCCACAATCAATACACTTGGTACCAGCAGTCAGGAGATCAGGAGACATACTGCACTGCCCTCAAGGACCTCTCTAAATACTGAGAAGCAGTGATGTCAGTCTGAGGATCAAGGGGCATCTGATTCCGACCATAGTCTTTTCAGTCACTTGCTATGCATTTGAGAGATGGACAATGACTAAGGATGACAGAAGAATTGGTGCCTTTGAACTGTGGTGCTGGAGAAGAGTGCCGAATACCGCATGGACTGTCAAAAGAACAAACAGGTACGACTTGGAGAAAGTGCAGCCAGAGTGCTCCTTGGAGGCAGATGTTGAAGCTTCGTCTCACGTATTTCGGGCATGTTTCTAGGAGAGGTTATTCACTGGAGAGGGCCATTATATTTGGGAAGGCATGGGAATGGCAAAGGAGAGGAAGACCTCGGCGGCCAGGTGTGTTGACACAGTGACTGCAGCAATGGACTTGAGTGTGTCAGAGATGGTGAGAAGGGCCCAGGACGAGGGCAGGGCTCAGATCCATGGTTCCTGGGATCTCCATGAGTTGTGTGAGTCTTGATAGCACCTACCTTCTTCAACGAGATGGAAAAGGCAATCTCCAATTTCGTATGGAATGGAAAAAAGCCCCGAATAAGCAAAGCACTCCTTAAGAATAGAAGAACGGTAGGAGGTATCTCACTCCCTGATTTCAAATCCTACTACACTGCCGTAGTGGTAAAGACAGCATCGTACTGGTACAATGACAGACACATAGATCAATGGAATCGAATTGAGAATCCAGAGATCAACCCATCTATCTATGGTCAACTGATCTTTGACAAGGAGATGAAATCAGTGAAGTGGGGGAACGACAGCCTTTTTAACAAATGGTGTTGGCAAAATTGATAGCAACTACCAACATTTTTCATATTTTGTCAGTATTTTTCTTTGTTGTAGTTGTTAAGGGCCAGCCGGCTCACTGTGACTCAGAATGACTCTATCAACAGTGACGTGAATCTTGCCCTACCCGGCCATCCTCACCACCTCTGCCACGTGAGTCCATCGTTACAGGCACGTGTCAACAACCGCTTTTGTTGAGGGTCTTCCTCTGTTCAGCTGACTCTCGGCACCTTTCTCAGCATAGTTTTTTCCAAAGAACTTCTCCTTCAGATAACATGCCCGAAGTGAGACATTTCATCATCCAGGCCTCTGAGCAGCATTCAGTCGCCCAAATAGGTTTGTTTTGTTCTTTCGGCAAACACAGATGTTCAATATTCTTAGCCAGCACTGCCTGTATCATGTCACCATTGGAAACTTGGGCCTACTGCCCCTTAAAGTTCTCGGCTATGTCTTAAAGAGTCGCTGTTGTCCATTTAATCTCATAGATAATTCTTTTAAAAGGCACAATGCTCGGGTTCGGGGCGGGGTGGAGGAGGGGAGAAAAGTGCAACAATGAATGAATGGAAATCCAAAGTCTCTGTAAATTTTCATTGAAATTAATTTTTAAAAAAATTTTTTTAAAAAAGACACAATGCTCAAGATTCTTTCAGAAATGAGTTCAATTGAGGTTTATTTCATTTAAAGATTATTTCCTAGGGGAGATTTGACATTGGCTTACGCATTGTTTCCAGACAATAGACTGAATGGTTCCTCAATATCGACAGATCCAGGGAGTCTGGCTTCCAATAAGAATTTGAAATTCTGTTCCATAAATTTTCTTCCTTTCGATCTATTAGGTCAAAGTGTTCATTAATTGTAGCTGGGCATCACCCATTTCTTCTGGTCTCATGAAAATGGAAGTAATAATTCAAGGATGCATTTAAACCAGATCCCTTTCAGGCCATCAGGGATATATCATAAGGGATGCTTTCACTTGCTGGATGGTAGACATTTAGAATTTAATGTGCATAATTATCACATTTTATCCTGTGAAGGATACCAACTATTTCCTTCATTTTGCAAAACTAAAAAACTAAAGCTCATTTAAATAAATGCTCCAAATCATGTCATCATTACATGGTAAACTGTGGATTTGGCCCCGTCTTGCAAACGCTGCATTGATGTTTGAGGCCTTCTGTTCTTTCCTTGCCAGTGGCCGTGTGATTTAGAGCTGGGCACATTTTACGATGGCTGCCTCTGTTCATTCAACTTGCACCAGCATCAATAAGAGATCCCAGCAATTGGTGTGAGCTTGCTTCCGAAGTTCTCTCCATCTGGTTTGAATTCTTATGAAATCAGGATTATGCTCATATTTTTCATGCTGTACCCTGGAGGACAAGGATTATTTTCTTTTATTCATTTATTTTCTTTTTCTATCAACTTTGCCTGCTAAACCCTCCTCAGTAGAACTTTCCTGATCTTCCCATAATTGCACAGGAGAAGGGGGATTTGTGGCTTCCGATAAGGCAGCCAGTTCAGTGGTTAGGGCCTTCCAGATGCAATGGCACTTCCTTGGCCTACCATTTGGTCTGTTTTGTCCATAACTTTTTGGCTTCTTCAGGATAAAGCACATCTCTGTGACAATCACATGTACAGAACTCCACAAACTCTTTCATGAAACAAATGTGTATGAAATGAAACAAAAACCAAATCATGTCCTCTAGTGCTATGGCCATGAAATTCTCTGACCACTGGTTGTGATGAGGACATCAAATGACAAAAAGTTAATATTGCTATGGCCAAAAATTCTTCTATGTCATATGGCCCTGATCTGTCCATTTGCTGTACGGTGGTTGCTGTGATGCTAAACACTGTGACACTGATGCGTCAAATGGGAGCATGGTTACCCAGAGTGGACAGTGTTGGGTGGAGCTCCCTGATTAAAACAACCTTGGAAGCAGGAGTGGCATCCACTTCTGAAATGGCTCGCCTCTGGACACCCTATGAACCTAGAGAAATAATGAAAGTCATACAAGTGTTCAGATATTTTGTTCATAGGGTTGCTATGAGTCACCTCTGACTTGATTTTGCTCCCTATGACTTCCTTTGAAGAGAATCCTCTTAGAAGAAAAATAAACTAGGAGACCTCCCCTGCCTCCAGAACAGACTCCTCAGCTACACTAACCAAAACAGCTGGGCACTGTTTTAATGACAGACATTGAGACTCGAGGATTATCACTGAGAATCCAAAATTAATTCCATACATCTACAGAAAAATTGACCCTTGACAAGAGTGTTACATTCATTCAATATAGCAGAACCATCTCTTCAACAAGTGGCGCCGGCAAAATTATATTTTTCCACATGTAGAAAAGTGAAGTGGGACCCATGTTCACACATAGACACAAACTGCTTCAAAATGAGCCAGAGTCAAATGTTAAAGCTAAAACATTAAAGTTCTGGGAAGAAAACACGGAATAAAAATGTTGGGTCCAATTTTCTTTAAAGACATCTCATCAAATTCAACAACCAATGTATGAACAGTTGTTATTAGGTGACATCAAGTCAGCTACAACTAATAGCGACCCCCTGAACAAGAGGTCTGAACCCTGTTCTATCCCACGTCACCCTTTTCATCTCTGAGACACTTGAACCCATGCTGCAGTCATTATGTCACACCAGCTCATTGAGGACCTTCCTATCTTCTGTTTACCACCCACCTTTCCAAACACAAAGTCCAATCCCAAGGAATAGCCTCCCCTAGCAACATACCCCAAATATATGAGATAAAGCTTGGCCGTCCTTGCCTCCAAGGATTACTCTGACAGCACCTTTTCCAAGACATCAATTCTTCTGTCATCCTTATGTCCAGCTGTCAGCTGCATAGCCAGTGTTTAAAAAGACCATGGCCTGAATCAGGTACACCTTAGTCCTCAAACTGACATCATTGCTCCTCAGTAATTTGGAGCTGGACCCTTACAGTGGACTTGTCCAGTATGATGTGTCTCATGATTTCCTGATTGCTGGCACTGAGGTTTTGATTGTGAATCCAGGTAAGATGAAATTGACAGTGTCAACCTTCTCTCCATCTATCATGATGTTGTTTATTGGACCAGGGCTGAGGATTTTTGTCTTCTTGATATTAAGTGCAATCTATATTGGAGGCTGTAGGCTTTGATCTTCTGCAACAAATGTTTCAAGTTATCACTTTCAAAAAGCAAGTAGAAAATTAAATAGATAATGAAAATAAACATGGAATATTTACGTTCATCAAAGCCACCAAACTCTGCCAGCTTTGTGTGAAACAAAGAAAGAAAGGCTTCATTCTGTTTAAAAAAAAAAAGTATCACAACAACAAAAAGACAACCTACAGACTGTTGCAGGGTAGAGGGAGGTGGAAGATCTTTGAAAACTAAGACGCTTGGCTACTCACCGAACGGTTAATGGTGGAGCCCGCTCCTCGGCGGGAGAAAGATGTGGGTGCCTGCTTCCGTAAAGACAGCCCAGGAAACGCAGTGGGGTAGCTTGGCTCTGTCCTGGGAGGTTGCTGTGAGTCCGAACTTGACCCCCACCGACGCAATGAGCTTAGGCAGACAGCTATTGTGAGGATGGGTTGGGGAAGGTTTTGGTCTTCCCTTTCAGCCCTTGGACACAGAGTCGCTATGAGTCAGTGTCCACTTGATGACATCTAATAGCAACAGTTGTGATTTTACAAGAAATCAAATGATGTATTGAATTGGGAAAATCTGCGGTCAAGTTCCTATTCTGTCCAAAGGTCTAAAGAGCAAGGATGTCGGTTTAAACACCAAGAGGTGCCTGATGCAAGCCATGGCCTTCTCAATTGCCTCCTGTGCATCTGAAAGCTGGACAGTGAGTAAGGATGACCGAATAACTGATGTCTTTGAGTTGTGGTGTTGGAAGAGTGTGAATTTCCCACAGACTGCCAAAAGAACAAACAAGTCTGCCTTGAAGGACGTACAACCAAGGAGCCCCTCAGAGGCAGGATGATAACATTTCATCTCATGTACTTTGGACTTATTATTAGAAAAGGCTGGTCCTCGGAGAAGGACGTCATGCTGGGGAAGGTGGAGGGCTGAAGAAAGAGGGGAAACTTCCAACAAGATGGACTGACATGGTGAGTGTAATGGGTGGGCCTTGGCAGAGACGGGAGCACGACACAGAAGAAGGCAAGATTCGGATCTTTGGTTCGTAGAATCACTGTACGGCGGATCCTAACAATGACCACAGCGACAGTGGTAACAGGATGTTATTGTTGCTGTTCGGTATGTGACAGTGGAACCACCCACAGAATTTTCTAGAAAGGCTGAAAGTCTTCACAGGACGAGATGCCAGGTCTTTGTCCTGTAGAGCTGCTCGATGGGCTTGGACCACCAACTTTTTGGTTTGCAACCAAGTGCCTGCACGATAAGGGCTTCTTCACTGAATATCATTGGAGGAAAATTCAATATGCAGATACCAGGGTACAGAGAAAGAGCACATTGCCTCCCTATAACCCAGCACATCCTTGCAGCATCCTTGGAGGCAGCTGGAGGCTTGATCTCCCCACTCTCCCCCTCTCCAATCAGAAAAGCGACAGAGCTGGAGAGGGGAGGAGGCGAAGCAGCCCCAGGCTCTTGACCAGGATAGGCTGTCTTTCTCGCTTCAGGGTGGGGACCCTGTGCTTTGAAGAGCCTTTATGGGGACACAGAGTCTGCCCCAGGGCTCACTTCCCCTGATTGGAAGCAGCTGTGGGCTTTGACTCTGGAGGAGGGGAAAGTTTGGTGTCACTGTGGTGTTAGAGGTGACTCTTGACTATTTCCTGCCACCCGGGCTCCACAGAATTGGAGCCATTTTTCAAAGCTCTCAGACATCTAAGACTCGCAGAGTTTCAGAGAAGCTCTGAACACACCTCTAAATCAATCCCCAGCCTTCTCCCCGGGAGTCAGTGGATGGTTGTGTGAGACTTCCTGGCCTCCAGACCCCGCAGACGCCTTCTCCTGAGAGGCAGCCGGGTCACTCGGTCATCCACAACTGGCCCCGTGAGGTCTCCCCTCATGATCTAATTCTCAGAGCCCTGGAGGATTTCTGTAAACACAAACCCTGGAGCAGAGGAAGAGAAGTTGCTAGAATGACAATCCATCTTGTTGGGAGACGAAGGATTCCCACTCCTCCCGACAGTCCCCACAGCCACCATCGCGGGGAAATAAGGACGGCTTGAAGTTGGAATCCACTCAGTGGCCCCTAACAAGAGAGTATTCTTTTTTTAATAAAAGAATAACTTTAAAGACATTTTACATTTAGAAGAGAATTTAGATTTGTGAAGAGATTGCAAAGAAAGCCGTTTTCTGTTCACTTTACTCACTTTCTTCATTGTTAACGTATTAGGGTTTTTTAAATTTTTCTCCGTTTGCCACAATTTGGAGCCAACAGTAAAGTGATTCAACAGAAGCAGAAATTATCAGTATCACTAATATCTCACACAAGCAAAATCTTACTGACGATAATAAAAAGGCCATTGCAGTGGGACAAGGGATGCCATCACTGAGGTCTGACGAGTGTTGGCTGGAAGCAGCGAATGCCAGAAGGATGTTTGCCTGTGTTTTATTGACTCTGCAAAGGCAGTTGACTTTGAGGATCATAATTTAAAAAATCGGAAACAGGAGTGGCATCCACTTCCTAAACAATGTGCCTCTGGAAACCCCAAGAACTTTGAGAAATGATAGTTACCGAGAAGCTTCAGGTCTTTTGTTCATAGGGTCGCTAAACATCGTTCTCCACTCAAGGGCAATCAACAACAACAACTCCGAAGAATAGAAATTCCAGAGCGTTTCATTGGACCAAGAGGCAGTTGTTTGAACATAACAAAGGGATACAGAATGGCTGAAAATCTTATTCAATGTGTTTGCTGAGCAAATAATCCAAGAAGTTGGTCTATATGAGGAAGACTGTGGCACCTGAATTGGAGGAAGACAAGTTGTGAAATGCAGATAAAATAGCCTTGCTTGAGGAAAGTGAAAAGAATTTAAGGTTCTTTTTGATGAAGCTCAAAGGCCTTCCATACAGGGCACACCTAAACAGAACGAAAACAAAAACCTCACGACTAAGCAGTCCTGAACATCATGATAAATGGAGAAGAGATTGAAGTTGCAAAGGATTTCATTCCACGTAGATCTATAATCAACATTCACAGGAGCGGCAATAAAAAAGAAAAAACCTGAATATTACACTGATAAACTTCCTGCAAAGAAAGCCCTTTACAGTGCTCCAAAAACAAAGACAGCACTTTTAAGAATGATGAAAGTGCATCTGGCCTAAACTGCGATGTTTATAACGATTTCATATACATGAAAACTGGACAGTGAATAAAGACTAAAGGAAAATTGTTCCCTTTGAATTACAGTTTTGGCAGAGAATATTGACTATACTGTGAACTGCGAGAAGATGGTCCTTAGGTGCGGGAATGTCAAGACCTCATTTCATATACTTCGGGCACGCCACTGGGAGCCAGGCCCTGTATAAGAACCTCAGTCTTGGTAAAGTAGAACATCAGCAAAAGAAGAGGAAGATCCTCGGTGACGTGAATCAGCACAGTGGCTCCAATACAAACGTAACGATGGTGCAGCCCTGGGCAGCTCTCCCTCCACTGTAGATAGCGTCTCCAAGAATCAGGACAACACCAGGAGCCAGTGCTGTGACTATGAACTGACCTCCACGGTTCAGCTTTCACTAAACACAGAGGAGGAGAAACAGATGTAAGCAAAAACTAACGCTAGGAACACGGAATGTGAGAAGCATGAATGTAGGAAAACTAGGCAATGTTAAGAAAGCAGCGGAGAGCCATAGTATTGACATATTGGGTATTAGTGAAATGAGATAGGTTGGTATGGAACATTTTAAATCAGATGATTATATGATCTACTGCACTGGAGATGAAGAGGTGAGAAAAAAGAAAAAACGGGGTCACTTTCATAGTTACAAAGACAGTTTTTTGATCTATCTTCAAACACAATATTGTGAGCGACATGATAATATCCATACATGTACAAGGAAGACCTGTTAATACTGTTGTTGTTGTTGTTATGTGCCGTAGAGTCCTTTGCGACTCATAGCGACCCTATGTACAACAGCCCTAAACCCTGCTCAATTCTGCGCCAACCGCACTGCCTCTGACACACCCATCCTGATTACCCCAGTCACAGAATCAATCCATCTCCTAGAGGGCCTTCCCCTCCTGAGCTGTCCCTCCACCCTCCCAAGCATGATGTCCCTCTCCAAGGACCTGTCCCTCATTACAACATGTCCAAAGTATGTCAGACGAAGCCTCACAATCCTTGCCTCCAAGGAGTAGCCTGGTTTAACCCTGTCCAGGATGAACAACATACAAACAAGAGGCAGTGATGACGAGGGAGGAAGTGCAGGCTGCTCTGAAGGACTTGGCAACAAATAAAGCCCCAAGAATTGATGGAATACCAATTAATGGAGTTCAACAAACAGATGCTGCCCTTGATGTGCTCACCAGGCAGTGCCAAGAAATCTGGTGGATAACTACCTGGCCAACTGACTGTAAGAGATCCATATCTATTCCCTTCCAAAAAAAGGTGACCCGACAGAGTGTGGAAATTATTGAACAATGTCACTAATATCACACACTAGCAAATTCCTGCTGAAGATTATCCAGAAATGACTGGAACAGTACATTGACAGACAATTGCCAGAAATACAGGCTGGGTTTAGAAGAGGTCGTGACACTAGAGACATTATTGCCAATGTCAGATGGATCTTGGTAGAATTAAAAGAGTACCAGAGGAATGTCTATCCATTTTTCATTGACTATGCAAAGGCGTTTGACTGTGTGGATCACAACAAATTGTGGCTAACCTTGAGGAAAATGGGAATCCCAGAACACTTGATTGTGCTTATACAAATCCTATACTTGGACCAGAAAGCAGTCCTCAGAACAGAGCAGGGAAACATTGCATGGTTCAAAATCAGGAAAGGAGTGTGTCAGGGATGCATCCTGTCCCCATACCTTTTCAATCTGTATGCAGAACAAATCATTTGGGAAGCAGGGCTTTATGAGGAGGAATGTGACATCAAGATTGGAGGAAGACTCATCAACAACTTACATTGTACAGATGACACAAACTTGCTTGCTGAAACTGAAGAGGACCTGAAGCTCTTGCTGCAGAAGGTCAAGGACTGTAGTCTTCAGTATGGATTGAAGCTCAACATCAAGAAGACAAAGATTCTCACCACAAGGTCAAATGACAGCACCACGATAGATGGAGAAAAGATTGAGGTCATTAACAATCACAGCTTGCTCAGCTCCACAAACAACGCTCTTCGCATCAGCAGTCAGGAAATCAAAAGACGAACTGCATTGGGAAAATCCACTGTCAGGGACCTCTCCAGAACACTACTGAAAAGTGATGGTGTCAGTCTAGAGACTAAGGTCCATCTAATTCAGTCCATGATCTTCACAATTATTTGCTATGCATCAGAGAGCTGGACAGTGACTAAGGATGACGGAAGAAGAATTGATGCCTTTGAATTGTGGTGCTGGGGAAGAGTCTTGAACATACCATGGACTTCTAAGAAAACAAATAGTACTGTCTTGGAGAGGGTGAAACGAAGTTTTTCCCAGGAGGCTAGGATTTTGAAGCTCTGTCTCACATACTTCAGGGACATGGCCAGAATGGACTGATCCTTGCAGAAGGACATTATGCTCAGAAGGGCGAAGGGACAGCTCAGGAGAGGAAGACCCCGAGTGAGATGAATTGATACAGTAACTGGGGCAATGGGGGTTGGTGTGTCAGAATTAGTGAGACTGGCTCAGGACAGGGAAGGGTTTAGAGCTGCTGTACACAGGGTCGCTATGGGTTGCAGGCGACTCGATGGCACATAACGACAAACAAGAACACCTTTTTCTGTCTCGGATCCCATGCAGGCTATGTTGAATCATGATGTCCCAGATCACATCCACACTATATTGAATCCTCATGCCTCCCTAGGTTCTTCTGGTTTGTGAGAGTGGGTGAGACCGCTGTTGGTATTGATGACTGACAGTTTCGATTAGTTGTTATTGTTAGTTGCTGCCAAGTTGGCTCTGAATCACAGCAGCCCTGTGAACAACAGATCCAAACCTTGTCCTCATCCAGGCCTGTGCCGTCCTCTGTCTCCACTGTGCTGAAGCCCACTTGTGTCTATCTGCCATCTCGAGGGTCTTCCTGGCCTTCACAGACCCTCTACTTTTCCCAGCATGATGTCCTTCTCCAGGGACTGGTTCCATCTGGTAAGAGGCCCAAAGCAAGGGAGACAAACCTCACCATGCTTGCCTTAAGGAGCACTCTTGGACAGGAACTGCACTTCTAAAACAAACATATTTATTCTTTGCAGTCCATAGTGTAGTCAACACTCTTCGCCACAATTCAAAAGCATCAATTATTCCTTGATTTTCCTTGTTCAGTGTCCAATTTTCCTAATGCATATGGAGCAATTGAAAATGCTATAGCTTAGTAGGGGTGCCTTAGTTTGAAAATTGACATCCTTGCTCTTTTGTATTTTAAAGAGGTCCTTCCCCGCCTGTAGATTTCTCCAATGTAATATGTCATTTGATTTCTTGACTGCTTCGTCCATGAATATTGATTATGGATCCACATAAAATGAAATAATTGACAACTTCAATCTTTTCTTCCCTTTACCATAATTCCTACTGATCTATTTATGAGGATTTTTGCTTTCTTTATGAAAAGGTGAAGAATAATCCATACTGAAGGCTGTAATCTTCAGTCTTCTTCAGTAAGCGCCTTGAGCCCTCTTCATGTAACTAAGCAAGACTGTAGCATTTGCATGACATAGGTTTTGACCAGTCCTGGGCATATATTTTGTTATATCTGTTATATATTGAGGCTTGTCCCTCACTTTAGGCTTGTCTGATATACTTTACGTTTTTAAGATTTTGGTTATGCATTTTTGAGAGGGAGAAAAGAGATGCGCCATTCTTGTCCGACCACCTCCTGTGTCCATTCAATCAACGTTGATGGTAACTCTGGGGATAGAGAGCTATCATTACCACTGACAGTGACTTGGATTGTAAGATTATGACTGATGATGGTAACCTTGATGGATCACTGCAGAGTTCTCGCTGGAGACATCAAGCCTGAGAGTGAAGGGTGATGTCCACTTTGATTATATAAGATTATTTTGAGAATTCAGTGATAGACGACATACACATAAGGTGCTTAAGAGATTCCTTGGTCCACAAGAAATCCATGATAATCAGACAAAGAAACTGAGTATTTTCAGTCTACCAGATAGTATGTCAATTACGAGAAAGACAAAGAGAATACAATGTGACTCTCACTCTGAAAGACCCTCAAGAGAGCCACTGCTTTTGACCCAGGAGTTTGTTAACTTTGTTCATTCAGCTTGTGAGCGGCTATTTCCTCACTTGGTGTTATGACTGTAGCTGATGGCCACTGGGGTGGAGTGGGAAACGAGGATCTGAACCCACACAGCAATTTCTTGGACAGGGATAAACAATACTCCAAGAGACAGTGGGACGGTCTTCCCGAGCAATATACTCAGCATGAGGTGCAGACATTGGACTACAAGAAGACAGAACATTCTTTATATAATGGTTCTCGGGAGGGACCACTCATTATGGTTCTTTTCTTCATTTTCCTTTTTGTAAAATAAAGAAAAAAAAGATTTTTTTTTTAAAAAAGTTTTACACTGGTTTACCTCCAAAGTTCATATATGTTGCCCCTCACATTGGAATTCCCCCCAGGTCCCCAGCCTACCCCCTCCACCCATCCAACCATGCGACTCCATGATTACTGCCGTCCCAACCCTCTGCTCCCTCCTCCCCCGTAAGAGCCACACAGGCATTTCTCATGAAAGAATCCCTCCAAAATGACTCCTCTGTGGTCTCCTGCTGTGTAAAATGCAGGTCGCAGGATGTAGCTGACCTTTCTCATTGGGTTCTCTTCAACCCAAGTGGATGTCTGAGGTCACTTGTTACACCTTGACATATGTAACAAAGTCTCCGCTCTCAGGAAGCTCGTGGTCTATATGGTACAGTCACAGAGGCACATGCTAAGTAGAAAGTACTTGAAAAATAGGAAGTGCGGGACCAGTGTGAAATGTCTCTACTGAAAGACCAGACGGGTCTACTTTATCTTTCTAATAACTTTTCCTCACCAAGATGGTGACATTGTCATCAACATCATCTCTGAATAGAAAGAAATAACACGGTGGTGGGATTGTTCTGCCTCTTAGACAGAGGTCAGCCACGCAGAACTAAGAGTAGAAGAGAAAAACAATTCTTCTTCCATCTCACTCAGGAAATGGGCAATTTTAAAATGACACCCTTTCAACCAGGACACAGCGTATTAATGTGCCACCTCGGAGAGTCAAACCCACCCTCTCCCCTGCTCTTCTGTCGAAAATCTCTTTCAGAAACAGCTCAGTAACTTTGTTCCAATTCAGCAAACGTTATGGCCTTCTAAGATGCATCTTACAAGTTCTGATATTTCTGCCTTTGGGTTCTTCAGTTCCAGTGACTTCACTCAGGTTCAAATGAGTTATTTATTATTATTTTCTTTCTTCTGGCTGAGGAAGAAACAGTGTGAGCTCTGTTTTGCTCTTTGCAATTAAAATCAAGCCAGAGGCCAATTGCTGTCGACTCAGGACAGCTGACGTGCAGAGAAGGACAGCATTTTCTAGGATGCCGTGGCTGTGGGTTTCACAGGTTCGAATCTCCAACCTTTGCGTTCATTCTCTTAAACTTTTGCAGCACTGGGGGATTTTGTGAGATGTCCCTTGGGGGGTGAGGGGTGGTCAGACTCTTTCCCAGTTGAGAGCCGCTGACGCAAACAGGCCTGTGATGCCTCATTTATTTGAAAGATATAGTAAGTATTTCCTATAAGAGAATGACCATGTGGATTCTATGAGAACACAAATGAAGAAGAAACAGCATAAACTCGAGCGAGTCATCCTGAGGAGCTCACGGCGGAGAAGGGCTTGACATCTTCAGTGCAGATGGTGGACCCATTTACATTCCAAGAGATTAATTGGTTCCGTTCAGCCAAGCCTGCAGTCACCATCCCCCGCCGGTCTGTATGGAGTCGTTTCATTCTTGCCAAACGCTTCGTGTCTTGCTCCAATTTGCACCCTGTCTCTGGCTCTGGCTCTGTCTCTCTCAATAATGACGGAGTCTCAAGTAAGGGGACCCTCACCTCACTTACTTATTTGGAGCGTCGAATTCCTCTTGAGATGACAAATTTGCTTTCTGCCAAAGCTGTGTCGCTGAGTATTTATCACGGGCGCGGAAAGAAATTGGATCCTGTCACTGGAAGACATGCTTTCTTCCATTCTGTTGGCAGGTGTGAGAATCTCCAAATGGCCCCATGCAGTTGAAGCTTCAGATACTTGGACCCAAGGGAACTGAACCTTTCAGGCCCATCCCGCAGTATCTTCCTTCTTCCATTGGCCTTGACCTTGGCCTTGTGCAGTCATCTCCTGTTGAATCTGGAAAGCTTTGAACATTCAATACACTCCAGAATTGGTTTCAGCTTATTTCAGAATGATTGTTTCCCAAAGCTTATTTAGACAACCCCTGGCCTTGTTCTTGGTTTATGTAAGTATGTTCTCATGAGACACATGCCTGGCTTTGCGAGTGTCTGGGGCTGCTGGTAACCATGAAATCGTACTCATAACTGGATTGTGAGACAGAACAAAAGCATTAAGTCCACATAACCTAATTAGAGGTAAAAAGCTACACTTCCCTCATCTGACCTTTCCCCACCATGTTTTGCTACTTCCCAGAAGAGCAGCTGAGTTCTTTGCTCTGGGAGGAAATGCACCCACAGCAAAAGCCCCGTCTGAAAAGCCCAGAGCTGGCCATGAGCTCACCCTCCACTTAGCTCTTCCTTTAAGGATCCTTGTTTTCTCCAGACTTTTTCTTCATCCCTTGAGATAAGTTGCTAGGGTTCCTCTCCGTCTCCACCCGGGCCCAACACACCAATCTGGAAGAAGTGAGGGAGGAGCGGGCCAGCGGACATGCCAGATAACGAGGAGGGGACAAGCTGAGTAGGTGTTAAATTAACACGATGAGCCCGTGCAGGCAAACCCACAAACGTAGCAAGACAGGTTGTTTGCTCAGTCTGAAAGGTTCTAAAACCAATTGGATAAATATAATGCCCTAAAATATAATACTTTTAAACTATTCTCTCCCTCATAGACTTCAATGCAGTAAACATAATTTATCCAGTTTTCCTCAGTCTTACCCCCACCCCGATGTCAGCCTCCTTCTACAACAGTGGCACCATACAGCATTTGTCCCTTTCTGACTGAGATACCTCACTCAGCATCATGAGGGTTGCAGAGTGGATCATATTTGTGGGGAGAGTGGGGCTGGGGGAGGTGCGGGGGGGATTGTGTACCAATGAGGGAGTTTTTCTTTTGCTTTTCAAGGAGAGGAGCAAATGGGGGGGGTGCGGGGGGGGGGGCGGGGAGAAAAGTGCAACAATGAATGAGTGGAATTCCAAAATCTCTGTAGATGTTCATTGAAATGAAAAAGAAATAAATTAACTTAAAACAAAAACAAAAAAACTGATTTGATTAAAATCCGTGATTGATCTAGAGGTTCTGCTCCAATGAACACAGTTCAAGACAGAATTTTTGTGGAAATCTAAGGGACAGTGAGTACACATGGCTCGCAGGTCATTTCCCGCTCATAGAATCCCCTAACGGCTTTTCAAAGCAGCGAATCTTTCCGGGAGGATGATGCCCATTTTCCCCCCCAGAGCCACTGGTGGGTTTGCAGGCCGACAAGTTCCCCACAAAGCAACCACCCAGCCTCTTCTGGGGACGATACAGAGGAAATAGTTCAGACAAATAAACATGCACAACTACAACTGGCAACCTTGTTCCTTGAAAATTGTATAGAGCAGTTTACTGTTTTGGTGGAAAAGCCCATTGCAGCCAAATGGATGCCCAGTCCTGATGGCCCTTCTTTTGTTGAATATCTACTTTATGAATACTTTGCTGTTCTTCTGTGCCATTGAGTCAGTCAACTCTGACTCATAGCAACACTATGAACAAACAGATCTGAATCCCGTCCCATCCTTTATCATCCTGACAATCTCTGATACACTTGAGCCCACTGTTGCAGTCAGCGTCAATCCACCTGGTTAAGAGTCTTCCTCTCTTTCTCTAACACTCCACCTTTCCAAGCGTGATGTCCTTCTCCAACGAATAGTGTCTCCTAGCAATACGTTTGAAGTATGTGAGGCAAAGCTTTATCGTGTCTGCCTCCCAGGTACGCTCTGCATGTAGTTTCTCCAAGACATATCTACTTGTTCTTTTGGCAGTCCATGGGATGGTCCACCTTCTTCTCCAGTACTCTAATTCAAAGGCATCAATTCTTCTTCTACTATCCTTAATTGATGACCTTTCTTGACACAGTGGACATTCTCACGGGGTCTTCTATGGAAACCGACAGCAGGGGGCAGAGGGCTGCAGTATGCATGGGAGCAGACTTGAGGGGGGCTTGGCCTTTATGGAAATACACTGCCACATCTTTCCTCACCGAGCTGCTGGGGGATTCAAACTGCCTGCCTTGTGGTGTTGTCTCGAATTGTGGTGTTAGCTAAGAGGACTGAATTTACCACCGACTGCCAAAAGAACCGCAGAAAAACCTTGTCTTGGAGGAAGTATGAGCCGGGTGTCCTTTAGCAGCAAGGACGGTGAACTTGCATGTCACACGCTGTGCATGTGTTGTCAGGAGGTACGAAGCCTCGGGAAAAGACATCAACCTGGGGCACGTGGAGGATCGTCCAAAGAGGTGGTCCTCAATGAGACAGGTCAACACAGTGTCTGTAGAGATGACCCTGAGCGGCCAGAGGTCACGAGGCCGGTGCGGGGAGGGGCGAGGACTCAGCAGCAGCACCTAACATCAGTAACAAGCTCATGGGTAACGCGAGTGCCTAACCAGAGGACTCTTCCCCTTAAATATTATCTGACTCACATATCGTCCAAGTAAACCCTCAGCTTCAGTGGACGCTCTACTTTATCTATTTACTGACATTTAAAGTTCAAGTTTAAATGTAAATGCAAGGAGGGTCTGGGTCTGTCCAAAGGCCAAGTAATTTTAAAAGCTATTGTTCTGGTGGCACCAAGCAAAGACAATGGCATGTACCGTGGGGCCTTGGCTACCAAACCCATGGATCCTTTTCTGCTTCCAAAGCCATGGAAGTCCAAACCCCCACCACCTGGCAGTAAGGAGTCGTGCTGCCAACTCAAAGGCACACAGTTCGAATGCACCAGCTGCTCCATGAGGAGAAAGATGGCCAATCTCCCCCTCAGCGATTTACTGCCTCTGAAAACCCACTGAAGGCTCAGCTCTGCGTCGGTTCACACTCAACGGTACACAACAACAACTACAAGCACAACTGAGTCGATTCAGACTCCAAGTTTCTGAGGCCATAGATCTTGACAGGAGGACATGGACTGTGTCTAGAAGTGCCTGGTGAATCCACACTGCCAACCTTATGGTTAGAAGCCTCACACATAGCCCACTGTGCAAGAGGTCCCAGAGGCCATGGAAGGGCGTGGAAGCAGGCTCTCCTGACCGAAGCCACCTCTCCCAGAAGTCCAGCCCTGGCCCATCTGTGGAGAACTCTGACCACATCACCCACGCTTCACCCAGAGATGGGAAGAGCTCATCGGATAATGCAATCATGGAAACCCTATGACGTACATACACTGAGGACACAGGGATGAAGTCTGTGGATTCTTCTAGTTAAGTACTCCACTGCTATCGGAAAAGCCAGTGGTTCGAGCCCATCAGGCCCACATTGGGCACAGCTCATCGGTAAAAGCCAGGGTCTGCAGCCTAGGACAGACTCAGGAAAGTAGTGTGCTGTGCTGGGGCTCAGGTCTTTCACTCCCCACACAGCCTGCCTTCTCTCCATGTTTAATCAGAGATTAGGAATGCCTCTATTCCTTAAAACTTTTATTATCTTCAACAGCTTCCGCCCCAACGCTTCATAAAAATGCCTTTGGAGAAACTGCAGCCGACCGCAAAAGCATCACTCTGGTAGCACTTTGCTGACCGCATTTCAAGGGCCAGGCTCGGCTTTGGGCATCCCGGAGCAGGACAGAAGTGGCTGAGGGACGAGGATCCCTCCCAGGACATGGACTGGGCCTCACCTCCCCTTCCAAGATGTGGAGGGAGCAAGAGGGCTGGCATTGCGGGCCAGTTAGGCTTTACAGCGGAGCTGAGGGGAGAGGCATGGTCTCACTGGCCAGAGTCCCTGATGGCCCTTTCCACTCCCCTCACTCTGAACCAAACGGCTCCACAGAGTCACCTGCCTGGACCACTGTTGTGTCATCCATCGCCTGGACTGCATTGCTGTCTTTCCTGCTGCCTTTTGGTTTGTTTTAACCTTTCATTGTGCCTTGAGGAGAAGTTTATGGGGCATACTGGTTTTCCATTCAACAATGCAAACACGTTGTGGTGTGTGACGCTGTGGTCCCAAAGCAGTGTTAACGACACTCTTCCCGTCTCATCTTTGTGTTTCCCACTCCCATTTGTCTCCCCTCCCTCCCCATTCTTTCCTGCTTTCTGAACGTTACCCAAAACCCCTGACCCACTGCCATTAAGTCGAGTTGGCTTCCCTCCACCGGGTCTAAGGATGTACCTCTTTCTCTCCTGGTGCAGCTGGCGGGTTCAAACCACCGACTTGGATTCCAAGTCAACACGCAAGTCCTACGGTTGCTGGCCCGGTTTTCTCTTTAGGTGCACACTGCCCTCTCCATCTAGTACGTTCGGAGGAGTGTGTAGCATTGGGGCCCTAGTAACAGCCTTGCCTGAAGTTGATCACTGTTGTTTGGCAGAAAGCTGGGCCACAGGGAGTTCAATTCCAGCTTGGTGGTGACTAAGCGCGGCGTCTTGGGGGCTCGGCCAGTCTAGCTGACCAGTACGCCTGGTCGTCTTTACGATTCTGAGCGCTGGTACCTTCTTCATCTTTGCCAATTAGTTGTGATATCTGAGTCTTCCCGCTTTCTGCGTTACCCTTTTCCTTGACTATCAACTTTCTGAGCACAGTGCTGTGATTTCAGGCTGTGTCCTGGCCCTGCCACGTGGCCCTTTCTCTGGTTACTAGCTTGAGTCCAATCCTAACAGTCAGCTATACCTGCATGGACTCAGCTCCAGTGGGTGGATTGTCTACACTGAGAACTATTTGGAACTTACCCTTCCTGGCGTGTTGTGGTAGAGTATGGTGCCATCTGAAGAGCCCTCATGGGACATAGGGGTTAAGGGTTGGGCTGTTGACCAAATGGTTGGTGGTTGAACTCACTAAGAGCATGTCAAAGAACGACAAGGTGGTCCTCTTCCATAAAGACTGATCACTTAGGCCACCGTGTGACAACTGTCCTCTGGCCTGTACGGCTGCTGGAGGCACAACCCGTAGGGAGGTCCCTGTTGACTCTCAGGCAGGCCTCTCCGGTGGCTCACCAGCAGTTCTGCCGAGAACAACTAACAACCTCCTCCTGTGTGCTGTGCAGTCTTCAAAAGCCCAGGGGAGGGTCAGCTAGGCCTTGGTTCTGACTTGACAGCAGTGAGTTTGAGGCCTGGATTTTTGATACTGAGTTGGAGTCAACTGCACAGCAATGAGGCTAATGATTTTCCACTTCTCTTCTAAGAAGCCCTGGTAGCACAATGTGCTATGTGTTGGGCTGCTAATGGAAAGATCAGCTGTTCTAGCCCATCAGCTGCTCCACCATCCCTTCCTTTAAAGATTTACAATTAAAGAGACGTGGTGGAGGCCTGCAGGAGTTGGAACCAACTTGAAGGCAGAGGGTTTGGTGTCCTCTGCTAACCCGAGAGCTCTGCGGTGGTACCGGCCCAAGGCTCACATGGGTGAACGGTGGGTGGAGATGTGAGAGGAAGCACTGCATCAGCTCACTCCACTCACTGTGGCCCGTGGGGTGATCACATCTGTACCCTGGAAGTGTCTTCTTCTATATCTCTTCCTTTACTCCAAGTTCTACACTGTGGGTCCTCCCAGGGCTGAGCCTTCCACTGTCATCTCAGACCACATTTCTTTCAAGGCAAGGTCATCCTGAAGCTTTAAACACCATCCAGCTGGAAGCTCCCCAGCTCTGTTGTCCAGATCCAACCTCAAAAGACCGTGACTCAGTCTGTGAGACTTTCTGATCTTCATCTATAAAATGAGACTAAAAAGGACCTTTCACTATGGATTAAATTGTCCTCAGAAAAGAGCCGGAGTCCTGAGTCTCATCACTTGCGCTATAATATTCTTTGGAAATGTTAGTGGTGGCGGGGCCATCAAGTTGGCGATGGCTCAAAGTGACCTCTGAGTAACAGATCTGAACCTTGTCCTAGGCTTCACTGTCCTTGTTATTACACTCAAGCCCAAGGTGGTCTCTGTGTCAATCCATCTTCTTGAGAATCTTTCTCTCTTCTTCTGACCCTGTACCTTTCCCAGTGTGATGTCTTTCCAAGGTCTGGTTCCTTCGTGGTAAGGAGCACGCTGGTGTACTTTTTTGCAAGACAGAGCTGTCTGTTCTTTTGGAAGGCCGTGGGCTGTTCACTACTCCTCACCAACATCACAATCCAAAGGCATCTATTCCTCTTTAATCTTTCTATTCAGTGTGCAACTTTCAGATGCTTAGGAAGCAACTGGAAATAGAAAAGCTAGATCAGGTCACCTAAGTGCTTGGGAGAGGCCCTCGCCAGCATGGTCCCCGATATATCATGTCCTTTGGTTAACTGACCGCTGCCATGGATGTGCTTTCATTGTGGACTGTTGAGCCAGAAATGACGCAGAGCTGACCTGCTATAGGTTTTCAGAGGCAGTAAACTGCACAGAAGGAGACTGCCCATCTTTCTCCCATAGAACAAATGGTGGCTTTGAACTGCATCCTTTACACTGGAAGTACAATTCCTTACCACTAGTCTTCAGAATGGACTGAAGCTCAACATCACGAAGACAGAGATTCTCACTACTGGACCAATTGACAGCACCATGACAGATGGATAAGAGACTGCAGTCATTGACAATTACAACTTGCTCAGCTCCACAATCAACATTTGGCACCAATAGTAAGGAAATCAAAAGATGAATTGCACTGGGGAAGTCTGCTGTCAAGGACCTCTCCAAAGTACCAAAGAGCAATAATGTCATTCTAGAGACTAAGATGCACTTGATTAAGGCCATGGCCTTCACAATTACTTGGTATGCATCAGAGAGCTGGACAATGACTAAGGATGACAGAAGAAGAATTGATGCATTTTGGCACTGGAGAAGAGCATTGAACATACCATGGACCACCAGGAGAACAAATAGGTCTGTCTTGGAGAAGGTGAAACCTAATTTCTCCTTGGAGGCTAGAGTTTTGAAGCTCTGTCTCACATACTTTGGATATGTGGCCAGGAGGGAATCAGTCCTTGGAGAGGGACATCATGCTTGGGAGGGTGGAGGGACAGTGCAGAAGAGGAAGATCCTGGATGAGATGGATTGACCCTGTAACTGGGGCAATGGAATTAGGTGTGTTGTTGTTGTTATGTGCCGTCAAGTCGCTTGCGACTCATAGCGACCCTATGTACAATAGCCCTAAATTCTGCTCTGTCCTGGGCCAATTGCACTGTCTCTGACACTCCCATCCCAATTATCCCAGTCACTGAATCAACCCACCTCATAGAGGGCCTTCCCCTCCTGCGCTGTCCTTCCACCCTCCCAAGTGTGATGTCCTTCTCCAAGGACTGGTCTCTCCTCACAACATGTCCAAAGTATATTAGACGGAGCCTCAGAATCCTTGCCTCCAAGGAGCCACCTGGTTTAACCCTTTCCAGGATGAATCTGTTTGTTTTCCTAACAGTCCATGGTACTCTCAATACTTTTCTCCAGCACCACAGCTCAAAGGCATCAATTCTCCTTCTATCCTCCTT
>NW_006399943.1:1905375-1920782 GCF_000299155.1 Elephantulus edwardii
GATCTCTTCACCATCCATCCTGATGCTGCCAATTGGTCCAGTGGTGAGAATCTTTGTCTTCTTGACATTGAGCCTCAATCCATATAGGTGTGTTAGAGTCAGTAAAACTAGCTTATGATGGGACAGGGTTCAGAGCTATTGTACATAGGGTCACTATGAGTCATGGATGACTTGATGGCACATAGCAACAAACCACCATCTAAGAGCTAGACAATGACTAAGGATGACAGAAGAACTGTTGCCTTTGAGTTGTAGCCTTGGAGAAGAGCACTGAACATCCTGCAGGTTGCCAAAATGGTGTTGGGAAAAGTGAAGCTGGAGTGCTCCTTAGAGGCAAGAACGGAGCATGTTGCTAGGCGATGTCATTCCTTGGAAAGGGATATCATGCTTGGAAAAGTTGAAAGTGGACAAAGGAGGAAGACCCCCAACGAGGTAGATCCACACAGTGACCACAGCAATGAATTTAAGTGCATCAGAGACGATGCAGATGGCACAGGATAGGAAAGAGTGCAGGCCTGCTGTTTATAGCATCACTGTGACCACAATGCAAAGGTCTTTGATCTTCCTGATGTATTATCTGAATTTCAGATGCATATAAAGCAACATATCTAAGACCCAATGACTTCTGAGCTATAGGAGTAAAGGCAGCAGGACCAGCAAGCTGACACAGAGATAAGAAAGGCACCATCTGAAGGGGAAGGAGGCGAACAAGTCCACAAGCCAGAAATTCTAATGACTGCCAGATATTGTGGAACAATGGTCAAGACACTTGGCTGCTAATCAAAAGGTTGGCTGTTCAAACCCACCAGCTGCTCCACAGGGGAAAGATGTGGCAGTCCTCTTCCATACAGATTTATAGCCTTGGAAACCCGCTGGCCGTTCTGCTCTGTGGTACAGTCCCACTGTGAGTTGAAGTCGACTTGACGTTAGTTTCGGGATTTCAAAGTTGAAAGAAAGTCTAATAGCACAGTGGTTTAGTTACTCAATTGCTACTTAAAGGTTGGCAGTTTGAACCCACCACCAGTCTTCCAGAGAATGACGTGGCAATCTACTTCCATAGTCTTGGAAACCTTCTAAAGCACAACAGTTCAATGTCGAGCTGCTAACAACAATGTTGGCAGTCCCACGGGAGAAAGACCTGGCAGGTTGCTCCCGTAAAGATCACAGCCTAGAGAAGCTAGGGGCAGCTCTACCCTGCCACGTGGGGTCTCCAGGAGTCGCAATCTCAGCTGCGTGGCACCGAACAGCAGAAGCCAAGTTAGGTAGCAAGAACCTTCAACAGAGTCCCGTGCTGTATCTGGACTCCCAGCCTCTTCAACTGTGATAAGAGAAATTTCTGAATTTCAGCTTAGCAAAACAGAGGGTTAGTGAAAAAGTGGTGAATGGACACATCGGCTTCAACAGGCTCAAAGACAGGAGAGGTAGGGAGGATGGCGCAGGGCTGGGCGGGGGTCCGTGCTATAGCACGTGGGGTCACCGTGAGCCAGGGCGGAGCCAGTGCAACACCTGACAGCCTGCGGCGTTTCTGTCATGGTCGCCCTGGAAGACGGCACCCTCCTTACCAGCTACCTCACTGAGGTGCAGCTGTACAGAGTCCCTTCAGGCCACTTAAACTATCAGACAGCCAAGGATGTTTGGGACAAAACTGAAACAAGGATTCACACTGTCTCCAGCACCTCTTGGCTGTTCTTGAATCCAGACCTCGGGGCTGACAGTTCCGGGCCGCCCTGGCTGCCCCAGTGTGCCAAGTGTGCCTTTTCCCATTAATCTGTTTTTCCAAAGGGTTTTCGTTTGTCACTTCTTTCTGTCTTCAGCCTGTTCACCAGACATGTCAGCAGATGCCAAGATTCCTCTGAGCTGAAAATTACTTTGGTGCTGAGAGATGGATGACTCACTGAAAATGAACAGGTCATGTCATCAAAGTCTGAGGTCAAGCTGGTGGGCTGGGAGTGGCCAGAAGAGGGGGGCAGCAGCCCCCAGCAGCTGGCAGAGGTCTTCTCAGCCGGCTGGGCCCTGGCATGGCCTCTGCCCTGCCTTTGAATGCCAGTCGACTCCTTCTGGGGTGCTCAGAGGCTTAGTCACTGGTTGCCATGGAAACCAGAGGTGTTCAGCCCTCCCCAGTGACCCCATGGTTCCAGGTACCCCTGTGCCACCTGCCTTCCCTCTGAGCTCACGGCTCATCCTTTTGGAGTTCCACCACTCTCGGGCCAGTAAGCCTGGTCCTTTTATGATTTTGAGCGATCCACACATTCTTCCAGTGTGTTGGGTGTTTGCGGTAGCTTTGTATTTTCTCTGCCTGCCTTGCTCTTCTATTTGATTACCAACTTTTGGAAAACAGAGTCTAGATTTCACATCAGGTCCTGGTGTTGCCAAGAGCCCTTCTTTTTCTATTTACTGGGGTTCGTCTAATCAGCACAATCAGGCGTGTCTGTTGGGCCCATCTGAAATGGGTGGAGTGTCTACATTGGGAACTGTTTTAAACACGTCCGTCCTGGCACGCTGGGACAGGGCATAGTGCTGATGACGGGTGGGCAATACCCCGGGGTCCTGCCATTCCCCCTGTGTGCTCCGGCCTCTGCTTCCAAGATGACACCCCAGCAAGTCAGCTCTGGGTGCGGACAGGTGTCTCCACTTTCTGCTGCAAAGGAGGGGCTGTGAGAGCAGGCTTCATCACACACCGACACCCCTCACAAGTGTTTTGTTATTTTTATCCCTGTGGTTATGATTCCATTTGAGAATGAGTCTATTGATGAGAGTAAATTTGACTTGATGGTGGTGGGCTGGGTGGGGTTTTATTAGTGTAAGGTGTGTCTTAAATCAACCTGTTTTTGTGGTTTGGATGACAGTTTGCAGAGCAAACTTTTTTTTTTTTTTTTACATTTTCACTTTGCAAAGCATCACTTATTTTTTCCCCCACTAGTTTATTTAAAAAATTCTAATACAAATTCTAACAAATTCTTTCCATTTCCCTCACCCCCATCCATCAAATTGCACAACCCAGTGATTAATCCCCCGTCCACATCCCTCTGCTCCAGCCTCTCCCACTCCTCCTGGATCCTTATACTCCTTCTACAATAACGGTCTTAAACAATATTTATCCTTGTGGGACTGAGTTAGTTCACGCAGCATAATGTGCAGAGCAAACTTTAAACTTTGTCTACATGTCTTATTTTGTGGCATTATTTCCTCTTCCATCAGCGTAAGGACACTCTTCCTGGGTGGGTTGCACATGCCATCCATCCTTCCTTCCGGCCCCGCCCTCCCTTCTGAACTTCCATTTGGGGCAGATGCTGCCTCCGTGTCTCACGTGACCTGCCATTCTGAGCAGTATGTTCCTCATGAGGAGTTGATCCCGTTACTGCCCCCGTTAGTGCTCCCGTTACTGCCTCCCGTGAGTGCTCCCGTGAGTGCTCCTGTTAGAGGCTTGTCTGTTGTCTGGCTGCAGGGGTAGATCCAGCTCCAAGGCTAAAGGGCGCCTCCAGGTCACAGAGGTCTAGAGAATAAAGAGTTGTACTGCCAACCCAAAGGTGCAAGGTTCGAATACACCAGCTGTTCCTCTGGAGAAAGACGGGCACTCTCCTCCCTTGTAATTTCTGACATCCGAGAACTCATCAGAGGGCCCGCTATTAGTTGATTTGACTACACAGCGATGAGCGAAAAGGGCCACGGTCGTGGGGGACGAAATTAGCCTCTTTTGAGATAGGAAAGAAACCAAAAAAGGAAGAAGCAGAGAGGGTGGGGTAGGGCTACCAGGTCCCACGAGTATTTCACAGGAGCAGAGACAAGACCAGAATCGTCAGAGAGACTGCTCTCCCCAGAACCTTCACCATGAATCTGGACTTCTCACCTCCTTAACTTTCAAGAAAGTACATTTGTTTGTTAAAATCACCCACTTATCGCATTTCTGTTAGAGAGCCCTAAGGAACAAAGAAACATACCTTCCAGGAACACACAAGTCATCACAGTGCAGTAAACTGGGGCAAGAACTTGTTGCTTCCACGTGCTGTTTCCAGAGGCTGTAAATCGCAGAGAAGATGGTCCGTGCTTCTCCTGCAGAGCAGCTGGTGGATTTGAACTGGCCTCTTCGGTTGGCGGCACAGCTCCTTACCCTCTAGGCCCCCAGAGTTAGACGAGAAGAATTCATTGGCTGGATTGACAGGTCTTCTGGAGTGTGTTACATTCATGCTCACCTCACAATCCTTGATCTCAGCAATGTTCCCACGTTTTTATATGACTTGGCTGTGAGAAAATAAATTTCTGTTTGTTAAAGTCACACCCTTGTGGTATTTCTGTTACAGCGATATTAGATAACACGGAAGACACTCAGCTTTGAGCCTGTGACGGGGAGTCCTGAGAGTCCCCTCCTCCTGCTTCCATGAGAAGACTGCATGGAGGTTGGCCCATTGTCAAGCCTTAACACACAGCAGTGCTGAATCTCGTCACAATGAAATTGTGACTTCTCTGATCAAGCCCACGCCCTAGGCCTGCATCAGGCCGTGTGGAGGTAACGAAGGCCCATGTCTGTACCAATGAGGCAGAGAGCTGATGCAGAGATGCCCGGAGGAATTACAGTCAGACTCTTGATTTCCAGATGGAGGGTCTTCTAGAACTGTCCCCAGATGGTCTCCTGCTGGGTTATGCCACAGTTGTGCAACATTAACTATTTCAAACTCAACACTCATTCCTATGCTTGGAAAAGGAGTGGATACAGGCTGCTTCCAAACTGGCTTCTGGGAGCACCAGTCCAGGTTCCTTCACGATGGGTTAGGAGGCGCAGCAGCTGTGGGAATAAGTTTCTCCAGGTCATGGAAACAAGGGACTCAGCCAGGTAACACCTGCAGGCCTTTGAACACACAGCAACCTAGCCACACCTTGACCTCCATCAGCAGCGCCTGGCAAGGGTGGCTCTGGCCTTGGCCCAGGTTAGAACTCCCCAGGGCCAAAGGTAAGACCCGAGACAGGCCATTGGGGGGTGGGGGGGCCCAGCTGCTGGAAGCCAGTCTCTGATTGGCTGTCCAGACTTGCTGATTTGCATGACACGTTTCCTGCTTTTTCCCTTACCCCTCCCAGCTGTCATCTCACTCTGGCTGATGAACAAGCTTCCAGAGGAAGGGAACAATGTTTATTAGCATAGAGCCTGATACTCAAATTATCCTCAGTGTTGTCGAGTGCTAACCAAAAGATCAGTAGTTCAAACCCAGCGATGGCTGTGCAGGAAAGAGATGGAAAAATCAACTTCTAAAACCATGTACAGGCAGAAGTTTTATCCTAACTCAGAATCGACTCGATAGCCATGGGTTTGACTTGGTTTCAGATTTTTAATAAGGACTCTTTTCTCAGTGACTCTGCGGTTAAGCGCTGAACTACTAACCGAAAGGTCAACAGTTGGAACCCAGCAGCCACGCTGTGGGGGAAATGGCACTAGAGGACAGCTCCACTCTGTCCTGCAAGAGTCACTGTGAGTCAAAAATCAATTCAAGGTGGATCAGAGACCTAGAGGTAAAGCTCTAAACGATAAAGGTCATAAGAGACAAAATGAGAATAAACTTAGCAGGCCGAGCCTATGGTATAAATAGGCTTGTAAATACAGCTAGCAATGCACAACCAGGAGAGGATGACATCGACGAAGAGAACCTTTTGAAGATTAAGTCCATGTGTGCGTTAAAAACTTTTCCCAATAAGATGAAAGGAAAACCTACTGAATGGGGAAAAACATTTGGCAATATTGTTTCAGACAAGGGTCTCTTAACAAAAATTTACAGAATACTACAGGGCCTCCATAAAGAAAAGTCTATTAAACCAATTACAAAAATGGGCAAAAGACAGGGAAAGACTTTTCACAGAGGAAGATATTCAGATGGCCTGTAGACACATGAAAAAATTCTCAAAATCACTGGCAAGAAGAGAGATGCAAATCAAAACCCCAATGAGATACCATCTCACCCCAGTAGCAGCGACAATGTTTAGCAGGGCAGCAAGCAATAAATATTGGAAAGGATGTGGAGAGGCTGGAACTCTCAAACACTATTGGTGGGATTGTGTAATTGTACAACCACTCTGGAAGGCAGTTTGGTGATTCTCAAAAAAAGCCAAGTATAGAAACTCCATATGACCCAGCTCTTCCACTGCTGGGAATATACCTCAAGGAAAATAGAACTGAGGCACAAATGGAGATTAGCATGCTGATGTTCATGGCAATGTTATTCACAACAGCAAGGATATGGAAACAGCCCATTTGTCCATCAACAAACATTTGCTTGTGGGGGGAGAGTCATTATGAGTCAAAATTGACTCAACAAGAGGGGTTCTATTAGTCCTTTGGGTCCCTGGTGCTGCAACAGTTAAGCCCTGAGCAGCTAACTTTTCAGGTTGGTGGCTTCTCAGAGAGATGTGGCAGTCTCCTCCCCTAAAGACCAGCAGCCTCAGAAGCCAGAGAGAGGTTTGCCCTGAGTTGGAATCCACTCTACAGCAGTAGTTTTGGTGTTTAAATGTTAAAGTAAGGGCCCTGGTGGCCCAGTGGTTTGGTGCTCAGGTGGCAGTCAAACCACCGACGGCTGGAACGCAATGGTTTCTCCTTGAGAGACCGCTGTGCAGAATTGGACACTCATGGAGACACTCTGCTGTGTCCCCCAAGGCCACTGTGCTCAGAATGGTTCTGCCAGTGAGTGCATGTTGGGAGCTGATGCACTAGACACTCAGGGCCGTCCCCAGACCCCACCAGCATCATTATCTTTGTAGTGAAAAGAACACTAAGAGCTATGCTGATCGAGTCAGGAGATATGTGTCATTGCGCGTCTTCCATCCTACCTGAATCCCGTGAGTTAGGGGTCATTATCACTGCCTTTCCAAGGAGAACACTGTAGTTTAGCTAACAGAGCAGGGTGCCCACGGCCAGGGCCTCTAGCTCCAGCTCCGTGATGCTGAAGCCCTACTCGTAAAGCCCTGTAGTTGTGCCCAAAAGGAGGTGCATGTGAACGTTATACGGCACGTGTGTTATGTCATATGCTCAGATGGTCATCCGGTCACTGATGGTCACTACCTGATCCACAGCCTTAGAAATCAAGTGGAGGATGGTTATTAGTCAGAAATGACTCTACAGTAGTGGGCATTAGAGGGTCACCATACTGTCATACACTGAATTGTGCCCCCTCAAAATACACGTATGGATGATATAATGTAAAAACTACGTAGTGCTCAATCCTTCAAGAGCTGATAAATCAAATAGCTAGAATACGCTTCTCTTAATCCCATCACAGCCTTAATCTGATGTTAATGGAAACTTCCCTAAGGTTTTTGCCTGTGAACAACTTTTACTTCACTAGAGAGAAATAATGAGGAAAACCATGTGTGAGAAGGGTGTTTAGCACTACTGAGGAGGAATTGGAGGTCCCTGCACTACGGAACTCCTTGACACCTGGTACGCAAGGCTAGATACAAGGAATTTCCACCCTACAGATGCTGCAGGAGATAAGGACCTTTCTTCAGAACCAAAACAGAGTCCATTTTCCTTGAGTGGGTATCTTGAATTGGATTTCTAGCCACCTAAACGGTGACAAATCAATATAACCTTCAATATGGATTGCATCTCAATGTAAAAAAACCCAAAAATTCTTACCACTAGACCAATAGGCAACATCATGATAGATGGAGAAAAGATTGAAACTATCAACAACTTTATCTTACTTGGATCCACAATTAACACCCTGGATATTAAGTCAGGAAATCAGGAAACATACTGCACTGGGAAAGTCTGCAGTCAGGGACCTCTCCAAATTATTGAGGAGCAATGATATCAATTTGAAGACTAGGGTGTGTCTGATTCAGGCCATGATCTTTCCGGTCACTTGCTATGTGTCTGAGAACTGAAAAATGAATAATGACAGAAGAATTGATGTCTATGAGCTGTGGTGTTGGAAAAGAGTACTGAATATCCCATGGACAAAGAACAAACAAATGTCTTGGAGAAGGTGCAGCCAGAATGCTCCTTGGATGCAAATATGATAAAGTTTAGTCTCACATACTTCAAATATGTCAATAGGAGAGGCTATTCCCTGGAAAGGGACATCATACTTGGAAAGGTGGAGGGTAGGTGAAAGAGAGGAAGGCCTTCAACTAGGTAGATTGATTGATGCAATGACTTTTGCAATGGGCTCTAGTGCGTCAGGAAGTGTGAGGATGGCACAGGCTAGAAAAAGGTTCAGATCCATTGTTCATAGGGTCATTATGGGTCATATTTGATTCAATGGCACCTAACAACATCAAACCGTGGCGGAATAAATTTGTTTGCTAAAGCCATGCCCTTGTGGTATCTCTGTCATAGTGGCACTAGATAACCAATATGCAGACCACACCATGACATATCATGCGTAGTCATATCAGAGCAGAAACTCCAAAACTCATTGCCATCAAGTCAGAAGGGCCACATAGCTGATCCTCCAGCAGTTTCTCAGAGGCTATAAATTGCATCGGAGGAGAGTGCCAATTTTTTTCCCTTAGAGTCTCTGGTGGGTTTTAACTGCCAGAGAGACACCACCTTTGTAGCAGTACAAGTCTGTATGGACTACATCATGGGAGCTTCCTTACTAGAGTGAGTCCTAGCCAATCATTTCTGAACTATGAAACAAGTAGTCAGGGATCTCTAGGGGCAGATTCCCTAAACCAGCAGAAGCTCCCAAAGGAATAGACACAGGAGGGACCCTAGTTTGGGTTTTAGCCTCCAGAACTGTGAGAAAACAGAACTTTTCTATAAAACCACTCTCCTCTAGTGTTTCTGTTACAGCAACTGTAGAAAACCAAGATAATATCTTTCTGCTCATGGTGCATCTTTAATGAACCCTGGGAGGATTGAAAGGAGCTCTGGTTAACTGTTAGCCAAAAAGCCATCAGTCTGAACTCATCATGTTCCACAGGAGAAAGGTGGGACAGTCTACTTTCATAAAGATTTAAGCCTTGGAAACTCTACAAGGAGTTTTACTCTATCCTACAGGGTCTCTGTGAGTTGGCATCAATTGGACAGCAACTGGTTTAATTTTCATTACTATTATTAGAAGTCACTAGGGCAAGGTTCAGAGCTGTTGTTTATAGGGTCACCATGAGTCAATTCATTGGCACCAGAAAACAGCACAACAGCAATCAGCTTGAAGACAATGAGGGTCTGACTGGGGAGCTCTACTGTGTAATGGCTAAGTCCCGACTGCTGGCTGCAAGGTCAGTTATTCAAACCCACCAGTTGCTCTGTGGGAGAAAGCTATAGTGGTCTTCAGGTTTTGTTTTTGACAGGTGAGGATTTCATTAATTCAACCATTTATATTAAAGTCCTAACCCTGTTAAGTGTGAACACAACCATGTTTAGAAGGAAAATATTTGAAGATATGATCAGTGAGTATGAGGTCAAAGCAGAATGGGTCCCAAAGCAAAGATGCTATGGAAGGATCAGAATAGATATTCATCAGTGTAGCCTGAACCCTAATCGCTGCTGAGTGGTGCTACTGTTAAAGAGGGGATCCGATAGATACAGACAGTGGAGGAACCCCATATGGTGTTACAACTGCAAACGGAGGAATGCCTAGTGGGACCAGAAGCTGAGAGCAAGGCGGGAACAGATTCTCCTTCAAAAACTCAGCGTCAACACAGCTGATACCCTGATCTCAGACTCCCAGCCTCCAGACCTGCAAAACAACACTTCTGCTGTTTAAAGCCACCCACGTTATAGTAGTTTGTTACATTCCTAGGAATCTAACACATCTCCCCTATACTTACTTTCGTCTCTTTCTAATAAAGAGAAAGCCAGTCAGGAGCTGGGAGGTTCTGACACATTAATGTCTGGTTAGATGCTTGATGATGGTGTTTTGTACTTTCGTTGTATTTGATTCTATAGTCACTTTCTATTTACAGCATGTGGGACTGATTTCCATTTGTGAAACTGACATTTCTTTCCCCAAAGCAAGAATTTACAGGGTGAAAAAATAGTTACTGAGTTAGAGAAAATTATGAAGCGAATCCTGGTACAGGGATTGCCCGGCTATTCTAGCATCGTGGGGATTCTCGTGAATGACGGCAGCTGGAAGAACATTGCTCCACCGCAAGGCCAGGGCTGCTGTTGAGAACTGGACTTGCCTTTCACTGCCCATCGCGTGCAGACCACAGGACACCACTCAAGTGTCTGATGACTGCCTGTCTCGTGCTGTTCTTCGTTGCTTCTTGCATTTCCTGGGTAAACAGGAGCTTTTCCAAAAGGGCAAAGCTTTCCGTAGACTCTTGACACTAAAGGTGACTGTGCAGGTTACAGATAATTGATGAGATCCTCTCCGGCACATTCACCTGCTAACCCGTGAGTGTGCCTTGAGACTATTATTTGCCGTGAATTCATCATCAGCTCCTAGTGTTGAGGAAGAAGCAGGCATCAGTTTACAACGGTCTTATCACAGCGGCTCATCTTGATCCTGTTCCTTTGGGGATGTCTTGGGTGGTAGTGGCCAGTGGCCACATCAGGAAATGAAGATGACTAACTTACTATAGAGACCTGTAAGATACCAAAAAGGCTGGAGAAGGTGGATAATGAATGAAACTAAGAGTGACTTTTCTAGAAAGCTTGACGTATAATCATCTCTGGTAAGATCTTACTTGATACTTCCGTTTCTTCTGTAGAAACACTAGCTCTAGTATTGGTGGTCATAATACCTAGAACCCATTTGTTGCCTCAGTTAGAAAATACTTAAACTGGAAGTTAAAAACACAAACTCAAACTTGTATAGAAATAAAGATGTTGTTGTTTAAACATTTGTCCACTTCAGGTAAGACTTGGTCCACTGGCTCCAACGATAACATTTTAGAGCCTTTCTCTAGTCTGTCTTCCATCTGCTGCCTTCAGCCTTAGATATTTACCAGGGAAAGATGACTTCTATTTCGTAGTATCCCCAACAACTGTTGCTGGTGTGTCGGTGTCTCCAATTGGGTGATGTGCCCATCCCTGAAGCATTCA
Organism: Elephantulus edwardii; assembly: GCF_000299155.1. Taxonomy (NCBI): domain Eukaryota; kingdom Metazoa; phylum Chordata; class Mammalia; order Macroscelidea; family Macroscelididae; genus Elephantulus; species Elephantulus edwardii. The sequence goes on from NW_006399943.1 coordinate 1,916,357, forward strand.
TGTTGCTCAGATAATGAGGTATGCTGGACGGACTTGGAAGGCAAACTTGCACTCACTGCCGTCAGTCAGAACTGGTGAGTAGCTGTCCCTCCACTAAGTTTCTGAACCTGTTTATTGCCCGGGGAGAGATTTCTCATCCTTGTCCCTCAGAGTCACTCATGGATTTGATCCTCTGGAGAGGCACTGCCCTGAGCTTAGCAGAGCAATTCCTACAGATCTCACCCCCCATAGCTCCCCAAACAGACGTAGATAAAAAGTCTGCCCACTCCCTTAGCCTGGCTACCTGGCCTTGACCAGGTCACTTCCCCTCTTTGACTCTCAGTTTTCCGATTTATGAACTGGGGTCATGGTAGTAACCACCTGGTTGGGCTTCTGTGAAGATTAAATGAGTCAATGTCGAGAACACACCGGCCACGTCCGAGGAGCATCTACCGTCAGGCCTTTCTCTAGGTACAGGGCAACAATGGTGACCAGGAAAGCATAGCCTACGCCTTCTGTTTCATGTGGGGCAACAGAAACGAAACAGGTCATCACAGAGAGAGGCATCTCACCACAACTCTGAAGAATTTGCTAATGGAGACATGTCCTGGGACTTCCCAATAACATCTCGGGAGCCCAACCTAGCCTGCGTTGTCAGGGAAGTTGTCTTCGAGTAATGGAATTTTGTCTTGAATTTACAATAAGTGTAGGTGATTGTGTGAAGTGTAACTAATTGTTGTTTGGTTGGCTCAAACTCATGGTGATTCCATGAACAACAGAATGAAATGTGGCCTGTCCAGTGTCATCACCACTCTCTCTGGTATGCGTGAGCCCATTATCATGGTCCAACCCGGGAGACTCATCTCTCAGTAAATATCAGAACATATTCTGCTGTGATTCACAAGGTTTCCATTGACCATTTCTGGGAGGCAGATCAGTAGGTCTCTCTTCCCAGTCTTAGTATGGAAGCTTCACTGAAATCTGATCACCACGGACAACATTCCTGGAATCCAGATACCGGTGGTCTAGTTTCATGGATGCAAGATTGTGTCCTCAAAAAAAAAAGTGTCAATTCCACCAGCTGTAAGTCTCAATATTATGTAATTTTCCTCTTTTTTGTGCTCTAATCTAATTATCACATGTTGTCAATCCTACAATTTGAGTTAATGTCTTTTGAGATATAAAAAAATATTGAAGCAGCAAGTAAAGACAGGGGGACCTATTACAATCAAGAGAGAAGATCCAGACGTATGCATGCCCTTTACACACACGGTCCTGTCTCGAGAAACCCTAGAACCAGGGAATATTGATAACAAGGACCTTCCTCAGGAACTAACAAAATCAATATGGGGGGGGGCGGTATGTGTGAGGGAATTCAGCCATTTAACCATGTCCAGGGGTATAATTCAGTGACATCAAATACACTTATCATGTTAAGCTAATATCACCAATATGCGTTTTCAAACAGAAATTCTGTACTCACCAAACAATAACTCCCCTGCTTCCGACTCTTCTGCTCCCTGTCTGGTTTTTGTTTTGTGCTGTGGAGTCAGAACAGACTCATAACTGACTCTCCAGCAGATTCTCTGAGGCTGTAAATCACCTGGGAAGAGACTGCCCATCTTTTGTCCACTGAATAACTAAAGGGTTCAAATCGGATGTGTTTGCGTTGGCAGCACATCTCCTTATTAACAGGCTATCGGAGTTTCCTGTACCTACCACTAAACTTTTGCCTTAATGCATCATGCATTTGTCTCTCATCCAGCTAAAATCATAGGGTGTCTTTTTTGGTTTGACTCATTTCACTCAGCATTATATTTTCAAGGTCCATTAACATATGAGAATTTTGTATTTATTTATGGTTAAGTAACGTTTTATTCTGTTTACACTACATTTTGCTTATTCATTCATCTGTTGATGGGCATTTGAGCTGTTTCCACATTTGGCTATTGTAGATGGAGGGGAAATGAACAATGGTGTGTTCAAGTCAACTCATTGTCCTAGCGCCAGAACCAAGCCACAGATAACCATCCATCAGGCTTTGGGGAGACTGTAAACAGCACCGGAAGAGATTGACCATCTTTGGTCCTTGGAGCGGCTGGTGAATTTGAACTGCCAAGCAACTCCGTACCGACTACACCACCAGAGCTTCCTCACTGATGCACTAAGACTCGGTTTATCCCTGATTTATAGGGTGATACATTTCTATCTAGAAATGAAATTTCTGGGTCATATGGTAATTCCATGTTTGACATTATAACAAATGAGCAGGTAGTTTTCCATTGGAAGTGCACCATTTTAAATTCCCACCAATTTTTCCATCTCTTCACCCATCCTTGTTTTTCATTTTTCTTGAAATAGCCCTCCCAGCGGGTACTAGAGTATAGAGTTGCAGGTTTGTTTGTGCCTCCTAATAACTGATGATGTTGAACATCTTTTAATGAGTTTATTGGTCATTTGAATTTAATTTTCTACACAATACCTACTTAAGTCCCTGACCCATTTTTAAATCAGGCTGTTTTACTTTTTGTGTCTAATTTTGGAATTTCTTTATATAGTTTTGATCCTATATTAAACTCATATCTGACAAAGGGGCTTAAGCACAGGGGAAATTGTTCTGAGTGATTAGATAAACTTTCAGTCAGTTGGACCCACAACCACAGTGAGTCGGCACCAGCTTGATGACACCTCACAACAGCAACAACTCCAAATATGGTCTCCCATTCTCCAGGTTGTCTCTCTAATTTATTGATAACTCCTTTAACATACAAACCTCATATCTGAAAATTCCTTGAAATATTGGTGTGATCCATTTTCTTCTCCTTTTTTTAAAATTTTGTTTGTGCCTTTGGTGTGAAGGAATCCATTTTCTTTTTTTTTTTTTTTATGCGTGTACCGTCAAATTGGGTCTGACTGGTACAGGAGGCGACTGTTTCTCCTTCTTCAGCAGAGCATCTGGTGGATTTGAGCCGTGCACTTCTGGGATTGTAGTGCAGTTTCCTGCCACTAGGCCACCAGAGCTCGCCAGGAATCCATTTTCAAAATCAACATCTTGACATCTTCCCTCTATCTTTTCTTCTAAGAATTTTATGATTTTAGTTCTTCTATTCACTGATGCATTTTGAGTTAATGGTTCCACATAATATATTGGTTCAACTTTATCCTTTAGTACGTGGAAATCTAATTCTTCCAACACAAAGGCCTCTATTTTTTCCTCTCCAATTCTGGTTTTTAATATTGAATGCTTAAATCTAGTACCCAGTTCATGTTCAGCTCAGGCAGTCCTCCATCCTGGGGGCCAGCGTGCCGTTTTAGACCTTGCAGGATTTAAGTTCCCACCTGTGGTAAATCACAAATGGCCTCAGTTCTTTTCTTTACCTTTCCTACACACTTAGGCACGAGGCACCCACAGGAACCACAGGGTTGGCCAGGGACTTGCTTTGGCCAGTAGGACCTTCACAGATGTGGCATCAACAAGAACTTGGAAATGCTTGCGTTGGGATTTCTTTCGTGGAAGCCTCTTTTGCTATCATGGGAAGACCTGGCCTGGCTTGGTATTTTGAAGGATGGGAGGCACATGGACCAGAACGGAACTTTTCTTGTTGTCCAGCCCTAGCCTTCCAGGACCCTCCAGCAAATTGCTGGTCCCCAAATATGAGGGCAGGCCCAGCAGAGAACACAGAGCAGCTTCACCAGCAAATGCTTTGTTAATCACCCTTGGGATTTGGGGGATGTTTGCCAAGCACATTATAGTGACAATAGAGAAATGATCCTTTACTGATAAAGAGTTGTGTGTCCAACCCAAAGGCACATAGTTCAAATCCACCAGCTGCTCCGAGGGAAAAAGACAATCTCCTCCCAGACTTACTGCATCTAAAAACTCACTGAAGGGTCAGTTGTGAACCAGTTCCAAATCAATGACACATAACAAAAACAACAAGAGCTACCCTCCAGGCATTTCTCATCTGGTGGAAGGGAAAGGTGACACACACCAAAATCACTGCTACCACCGCTGGATGCTAATTAAATGCTTGCTTATTTGGTGTCAGGCCCTATATTCAATGCTGCATCTCCATTTCTTACTTAAACCTCACAACAGAACTACTTGTAGGTGCCATGAATACCCTTCCATGAAAAGCAAAGCAGTCTGTCCAAGGTCACATAACTAAATTACGGGAGAGATTTTAAAGATAAATTTATCTGATACCAAAGCCTACGTGTAATATCATACATTCCTCATTGCGTGGTACACATATAATGTAACATCGTGCATCCCTCATTGCATGGTACACATGTAACATCATGCATCCCTCATTGCGTGGTACACATGTAACATCGTGCATCCCTCATTGCGTGGTACACATATAATGTAACATCGTGCATCCCTCATTGCGTGGTACACATGTAACATCATGCATCCCTCATTGCGTGGTACACATGTAACATC